>NC_068989.1:25492821-25493542 GCF_001194135.2 Octopus bimaculoides | reverse complement strand
AGAGAGAGAGAGAGAGAGAGAGAGAGAGAGAGAGAGAGAGAGAGAGAGAGTGAGGCTTAAGTCCGTTAACCTATTGATAATCAATAATAGAAAATAATGACTAACATCCTATTAGGTTTCAGTCACAGAATAAACTCTTTTAAAATAAATCCATCTAATTTTTTTTTATAGCAATGTACTCTTTTAGGACAAACAGTTTCAGCCTTTCATTTCAGTGTATCAAACGCCTTTAACTCACAAAACCGGTTTCATCTGTGCGTATCTGGAATTTTCAAATGAAAACGTTTAGAGTGGCTGCAATATATGAAGTTGAAGATTTTATGGCTAAACTTAGAACTAGGCTATCAGGTTACAGTCCAGAAAAAAAGAGAGAATATAACTTTTAAATAGTAAGCTAAGGAGCGCTGTGTTAGGAATATTTAAGCAAAAGATTACCCTAGAAAGTTTGATAGAACGTTCATTGACGGGATCAGATAGATAGATAGATAGATCGATAGATAGATAGATAGATAGATAGATAGATAGATAGATAGATAGATAGCATAATAATGTTAAAAGTACTTTATTTTCACTCTATTTATCTCCTCGTGTTCCTTTCTGTTGACGAACGTAGACTTAGAACTTAAAAGACATTGTCACTTCTCCGAATGTCAAACTAATACATCTGCTTGTTGATTATACACCTGTCTTCATCTTTTGCTCTTCTGTAAATTCCATCTAT
>NC_068989.1:25483995-25491608 GCF_001194135.2 Octopus bimaculoides | reverse complement strand
ATATATATATATATATATATATATATATATATATATAGCATAATAATGTTAAAAGTACTTTATTCTAGTCATGATTTGCTCATGGCAGGAAACACATATATCCATTTTCTTTAAATTGCAAAGCGAAAGTTAATGTTTTTATCTCAGAACATTCTAGAATATGTTTCTAATGAAAAGAGGAAAAGTGTAACAAATAGTACACAACATTACAAATGAGATGCATTTGACATTCTGAAAAGAACTTGATAGTGAATTAATAGTTTCAGAAGAACAAAAAAAATTAGTTCATACCTATATTCGAAATGTACTTTTAATTTGTATATATTTTCTCTCAATATCCCTCTAGATAAAAAAAAAAATTGACTAAGAATTGAATTTATCTAATAAATATTTGATAATCAACAGGCATTTCCCTTATCAGATTAACATAATCTAAATTGAAAATTAATATATTTTTAATTATTCTTATAGTTTTGTTTTGTTGATATTACAGTTATTACTTATTTAATGTAACATGTTGTTGACCAAAATATCGGTGTTCAACCAGCTTGGGATGAAATACAGAAAGAAACAAATGATGCGTTACATATATGTGCATATAAAAAATATGAACATAATTATGTCAGAATAATTATGGGTATGTTTATATATACATGTGTCTGTGCGTGTGTGGGGTTGCATGTGGGGGTGTTTTTTTTCTCTTTTTAACTCAGTGTAAGTTTTGACCGGCCACCTCCTTGGTAGCAAGATAGTTAAGGAAAGCATCTTGCTGCTTTGATCATTCTTTTTAATCTTAAGGTTTGGCAAATAGATAGATAGATAGATAGATAGATAGATAGATAGATAGATAGATAGATAGATAGATAGTAAAACTGAATAAACGAACATTAAAAACAAGTGGAACGCTCGTGTCAGTGTGTGTGCATGTGCGTGTGTGCGCGTGTGCGCGGGTGTAAGTGTATGTGCGTTCACACTTGAAATTTAAAATAGGGCAATATTTTCAACAGTTATTCGTACATTTAAGTCAGTCTTAATCCGTATTGGAACGTGTCACTAAATACACATTTTAGTTCCGTCATAAACCTAGTTTATTCGCTATTTTGTGTAATTTTGGAATTCATGATAAGTCGGGAGACGGTAACGATGAAACAGGGGCCATATCGAAAGAAGGAAAATACACAAAGTAAACAGGAACTGCCTTATTTTCTAAATCAATGACAACCACTCTATCACATGAGGTGAAGAATGTTAAAAATAACTTCAACATTGTTCAAGAATATGCAAACAAATACCAATCGCAAGAAAAATTGAAATTCATAAGTTAGATAGAACGGTGTATGTGTGTGTGTGTGTGCGTGTGTGTGTGTGTGTGTGTGTGTGTGTGTGTGTGTGTGTGTGTGTGTGTGTGTGTGTGTGTGTGTGTGCATGCATTATGTACGAATGTAAAAAGAAAAATATTTGCCAAAAGTGATGTTGCTAAACTTCCGTGATGATTGTAAAATCAATTTTTATAATTACTTGCATACTCGATGTCCATAAATCAATAGCAACTTAAGGTTAGTCACAAATCTATTATCTACATGATGTGACAATTCATGGTAGTACTTTGCTACAGAGAAATCTCAGCTGAAATATTTTTGGAATGAAACATTTTATCGTGAATTTTCCATTAAGAACATTCGGTGTAATCTATTTCATCAGACATGTTTTATCATTGATTGGGAAGCTGAAAAAATAGGTTTATATTATCTACCCAACATATTCAGATAAGAGTTCTGTCTTCTCATTAAATAAAATATATTTCTATCATATCAGCGTTGTGTTACTATTAGTCACCTACCCTTTGTTGTTGTTGTTCTTCTTCTTCTTAATCTTCTTCATCTTAATCTTCTTCTTTTTCTTCTTCTTCTTCTTCTTCTTCTTCTACCACTACTACTACTAATACTACTTTTTCTTCTTCTTCTTCTTCTTCTTCTTCTTCTTCTTCTTCTTCTTCTTCTTCTCCTTCATCTTCTTCTACTTCTTCTTCTCCTCATCCTTCTTCTTTTTTCCTCCCTTTGTTGCTGCTGTTATTGTTGTTGTTCTTCTTGTCTTTTCTTCTCCTCCTCCTCCCCTTCTTCTCTTTCTTTCTTCTTCTTCTTCTTCTTCTTCTTCTTCTTTTTCTTCTTCTTCTTCTTCTTCTTCTTCTTCTTCTTCTTCTTCTTCTTCTTCTTATTATTATTATTATTATTATTATTATTATTATTATTATTATTATTATTATTATCATCATCATCATCATCATTGAAAACGTCGCGCAGTATCCAATATCGTGATGTTGTGGATTAATGTTATTGTGTCTATCGTGGATTTGTACTGTCTGTCAAATCACAGCAAGGACCTCAGATAGTATTTTATGCCTATAAGCGTTCAGATCCAAGTAAATCTGATTTTTGCAATACATCTAGATTGTAAGATATTTCTAAAGTTTCCAGATATTTCTTCAGGTTGGGTGGAATTGAACTCAGTACTCCGATGACGAAACAGACAAACTGTTTGTTCGACTCTCGTAACTGCCACATCATGGCGATCTCAATCCTCAGGTCACCATATTTATCGATCTTTTCTTTTTCTATCATAATATATTGATCTCTTGGCACTGCCACGTCGATTATTAGGCACTCTTGTTTGTCCCTCCTAAAGATTATTATATCCGGCCTTCAGTAATCTGACAACTAATCTGTCTGGAAGCCAAAGTCCCAGAGGATTTCTGCCTTCCACTTTTTGTCCATTATCTTTTAACGTGCATATTGGTACCAAGCATCCGTTACCTCGTATCTATACTTCCGGCATAGTATCAGCGAAGTTTCTGCGCTACCTTCCCGTGTCTGCACTTGTACACTTTCTGCGCAAGACTTTCACAAGCCCTAAAAATGTGATTCACGCTTTCGACCCTCTTCCCACACATTTTGCAGAGGTTTGTTGCATTTCTGCGGTATATATCTCTTTTCACTGAATTCATATTCAATACCTGATCTTGCGCAGCGATGATTAGGCTTTCAGTCTTCTTTTTTAGGTCACCATTGCTGAGCTACCTCCATGGTGCTTCCTAATCTTTGAACTTCTTTGTTTCATAGTGAAACTGATCATGTAATTCCATGCGGAGTAGAATTTCTTCTCTCTCGCTGGCTATTCATGATCGGAATTGACTAGCACTCTTTATTATTATTATTATTATTATTATTATTATTATTATTATTATTAGAGAGTAGTGTAGTTCGCTTGAAACATTGTGTATTGTTTGTAAAGAATAAAAAGTTTTGAATGGTGCAGCATTGCACTACAATACAAAAAATGGACTATATACTTGTTGTAATTTAGTTATCTATAGTCAGATGATATTTCGAAATACAATTCCTTCTTCAGATCTTCTTAGAGTCTCTGCTATAAACTGTTTACTAACGGCTTTTTTTTTCCGGAAGTGTCGAGATAGTAGTCTCACGAAGCTACTTCCGGAATTCGTCATGAGAAGTGTGTCGGGTCGGCTATGTTTCAATCTCGAGTGTGTTGGTATATCTGTAGCGCTGCTTCTAAGTTATGTGTTATACGTGCAGCTTCCCGTCATCCACTTCAACATACTTTTTTCCAAGTAGTCGTCAACATTCGATGCAATACCAAATAGATTCATACACTCCATGATCCAAGAATGTGAGATCATATCGTACGCCTTAAGATAATTGTTCCATGACATAGCTAAGTTACTTTTCCTCCTCTTGCAGTCTCTAAGTACAGTTTTGCCTACCAGGTGTTGATCCTTGGTACCCCTCACGCTTGCAACTCTTCTGCTCATGTAGCAGGTTTCCATTTTTTTCCAGATGTCCATACATTGATTCTGCAACTATTCCAGTCAATACTCTCCACATAAGCGACAAACGGCATATCGGCCTTTAATTGCCTACCGTCTGGCCTTTTTCGATGTTTTTCAAGGACAGTACTGTCCTACACATTGTCAATCAATCTGATGTTACTTGATCCACATTTAACAAAGTGGTGAATTGTGCATCTATTCGTGCATGACATTCACCAAATCTTCTGATCCAGTATCCTTGAACTCTATCTTGTCCCGGGGTCTTCCAGTTGCCCAATTTTTGCTGATTTTCTTCACTTCCCTAATTGAAATAACTAGTTCTGCCTGTTTTGGACAGACTACTGTTCGTTTCAGTTCTTGCAACCATTCAGCATCCCTGTTGTGTTCCTTGTCTTTGCTCCCGATGTTACTCCAAAACCTTTGACTTTCAATGTTATCTGGTATCAACTTTTCATCTGTATACTCTTCATCTATTTCTTTGCAGAATTTCTTGTGATCTACTCTAAATAACCTATTCTGTTGGTATCCCTTCATTGTTTGGTCATATCATACCATCTTTCTTCGCAACAAATCGCTGTTTCAGTTCCTTCATTACCACTTTCAGGCCCTTTCTCTCAATATCTTACTTCCTGTTCAGTGCCCTGTATTTTGGTTCGCTTTTATGCCCCTATCTTCTCTTTTCGGTTCAACACAGAAAGGTCCTTCGACAGCACGTCTAAACCTGCCTGTATTCTTCTTTCTCGCCATGGATCTTTTCTTTTGTTACTCACATTATATTTCTTTTTCTTGACATCAACACCCACATTTTCTGCTACAATACTTACTGCCACGGTCAAATCATTTGTTTCTGTGATGTCTTTTGTTCAGATGTATTTCAGAATTTCATTCGTATTTTTCGTTTCTTGGTTCAATTTCCACCGATCAACCTTTTTAAGGTTGCAAATGTCACTATCGTACTCCTGTAGCCTTGTCTTTATTTTCTCTTATATTGGCTTTTGCCTATCTGTCATGTCACCATTAGTTTTATTGTTTATTACCAAACTATTTAAACGTCTCTCATCGAGTAAGCTATCATTGTTCCTTTCCCGTTGTTTGTTAGAGATTTCACCTGTTTTCTGGCATGGGATTACTTTCATCATTGTTTCCTCTGCTGCTGTTTTCCAATTCCCGTCTTTTGATAGTTTCGAACTCTACTCTTGTGAAACAACAATTTTTCTTATTGCTCCAGCTTGATCACAATCTATGTTCCGTGAATTGAAACAATCTTATTTCTCCCCTTCATCATACATACGTTGTCGGTATCCTCTGATATGAACACCATTTTCGTCTACAGGGTTGCTCAGAGAGGATAGTAACACTCCATGACCACAGCAGTGAATTGATTTGTTTGTTCCATCTACACCCTGTGTATCGGTCCGTTGCTGGATAACGACAGGCTGAATAACGACCAATATTTCTGAGCCTACCGGGTGCAACACTGTCACCATCAAGGGATTCATTTTCATTCCCACCGTTATTCACAATATTTTGTTTCTCCATTGTCACTCATATGAGGTAGCGATTATCAGGTTGCGCAATTACCAGTGTTTTATTGTGATACCTTCACAAGATGTATCATCAATAAAGACTTGAGGAGATTCCAACTGCTTCCTTTCATCATTATTATGATATTATTTTCATTTCTTCATTATTTTTCAGTGTTAATATTTCCTCTGATCCGACATGAATTTTGGCTAATCGTCATTAACAATTCCATGTTAGTACCAGGCTCCGGATCTTATTTATTAGCGTGGATAATTTGACAGAGCACCGCTTCTTTAATTATAAACAAATAAGTGTAGTCAAAGGAGACAAAGAAAGAAACAAAAAAACTAATATCTACCCCTATTTTTTATGTGGGGGTATATCTTTCTATAATGCGGTGCGGAAGAGTGTATTTATGGATATCTGTTTAATGCATTTATGATCAATAATGACTAGTTTTTGTCGTTTTATTTGATTCGCTTATGTATATGTGTGCGCTTGTTCATACATTACTGAATGTTATTTTGAAATATTAAAATGTGTTCATGTAAGACTAATTAATTAGTTTACGTACTTAAGTGATTGAAATGTGTACTTAATCGGATATAGTCCAATATGTACGTATTCGCATATAGTCCAATACTTTTAATGAGTATTACTTATTCGCGTGTAGTCCAGCGCTTTGTTAGCGTGGCGAGAGTGTTTACATGTATTGTGCGAGAGTCGGAGTTAACACACTGTTAGAATAAATCGATTCATTCGTTTTAGTATACATCGTTTCACTATTATTATTATTATTATTATTATTATTATTATTATTATTATTATTGTTCAGTATTTTTATTTTTATAACGTGCTTTCACTTCACTACCGAGCGCAGCTCTGTGTGCCTTGTGTATGTGCTGTGGTTTGCTGTGATGCTCTTATGGTTACTGTATTGAAAGTGTTTTGCGTAGGATGTGTGCAGTGCCCAGTAGTGCAATTTTCTGTATGTTATATATATTTGTAAATCCTGGTGATTTTGTTATGTATCTATCTGAATATTTATTTTTTTATTATACATAGGACACCTATTATGATAGGAATTGTTTCTGTTTTTAGATTCCACATTCAAGTTACCTCTATTTCCAGGGCTTTGTATTTTGAAAGTTTCTCCATTTCTTTTAGGGAAACGTTGTCATCTGCTGGTATTGGTACATCAATTAGAAAGCAATTTTTTCCTTCATGAGCTTTGACAACTATATCTGGTCTATTTGCCTTAATTTCTCTGTCTATGTGTATTGGCATATCCCAGAGTATGGTTGCTTTCTAGTTTTCTGTGACCTTTTCTGGCGTGTGTTAATACCTTTTTTTTCTGTTGTTATTCCATAGTGTTGGCATAGCTTCCAGTGTATATAGGTCCCAGCTCTGTCGTGTCTGTGAATATATTCCTTCTTAGCCAGAACTGGGCAGCCAGAGATAATATGATTTATTGTTTCTTGTCCATCGCCACATATTCTGAAGTTACTTGTTATGTTTCTTTTCATTATATGTTTTTGATAATTTCTGGTGGGGAGGCTTTGATTTTGTGCAGCAATTAAAAATCCTTCAGTCTCTGCTTTGAGTCCTGAGCTTCTCAACCATTCCTGGGATTTTTCTCTGTCTATTTCTTTTGCATTTAGTTTAGCTCAGTATTTACCATGTAGGGGCTTTTCTTGCCATCGTTTTATCATGGTCCGTTGCTGTTCTAGTTTTAGTTTGGATTTCATTTGTTTTATAGCTTTTATTGTTTCTTCTTCTTCTTCTTCTTCTTCTTCTTCTTCTTCTTCTTCTTCTTCTTCTTCTTCTTCTTCTTCTTCTTCTTCTTCTTCTTCTTCTTCTTCTTCTTCTTCTTCTTCGTATTTGTTAGGTAGATTGATTTCTTGTTTGTATTTGTCAGCTTCCTTAAATAATGAAAATCGTTTTTTCTTTTGCTTGTGTTTTGTGGCTATTTGTATTAGTTTTCCTTGCTTCTGAAGTAGGTATTTTTGCAGTCCTATGGCGGTTATTTTATAATAGTTTTCCAGCTGTATAAGGCCTCTGCCAACTTCTATACGTTGTATATATAGCCTTTCTATGTCAGATTTTGGGTGGTGCATCCAAGATCCTGTCATTATTTTTAGTTTTCCTCTTTATTTTGGTTAGTTCATTTAGTGTCTAGTTAAGGATATTGTAGCTGTTACTTATAACTGGGACGGCTAGAGTGTTGATACCTTATCATTAT
>NC_068989.1:25479394-25481485 GCF_001194135.2 Octopus bimaculoides | reverse complement strand
TCTCTCTCTCTCTCTCTCTCTCTCTCTCTCTCTCTCTCTCTCTCCGAAAATTTACTTCAGTGTATTTCAATTTTGTTGTGCCGTAAATATTTTTGTCTTCATGTTATTTGTACGTTCTTCCTAAAAAATTACTTTATTTATTTTAATTTTTTGCACTCTGTCTATTTAAATACATTATTTATATTTCTCCTACTATCCAAAACCGTTGTGATACAGCCGATAAACCATCATTACTAACCAATGAGAATTCAACCCCACCACTGATCGCTCATGCGTTAGAAAAAGATAACCTAAAGTGGCTCAAGTCATTTTACTCAGGCTATTTTCTTCTATAGCTTTATGCGCTGAAATAGGATTCGTAATTTCCGTCTAGAAATTGACTTCCTTGTGTGATATGATAGTATTTCACTTTTATTTTCACTGTTGTGTGTGTTTGCGCGTTGGATATGTACGAGATAGTAAAGAACATTTTATACCATGACGTCGACAACGTCACATATATGAGTGTGTCTCTGGGTGTATGTGTGCAGGTGTATGAGTGTGCATGTCTCTCTGACTGTATGTGTTTCCGCGTTAAGTACGTTATTAAACATACAAACATCTACACTTACATATACACATGTGACGACTGGCTGGGTGAATGTATTTCTTTATGTGTCTCTCTTTCTATATGTATGTGATATATGTAAGTGTGTATGTGTGAGTATCGTCACATTTTGTATATAAATGAGTATGCATCCGTAAATGTGTGTGTGTTTGCACGCCCGATATGTACTTTATTAAACAAACGCATCGATCTACGCATACATATACACATGCGACGAGAGCAGCTGGAGGTGAAACTCTTGACAAAAAACAATTACATGGAAGGTCCAAGTTATATAAAAATACACATCAGCCATTCAATTAACCGTTCATAATTATCACAGCAGTTATAAGGTTGTAAGGTTTTTATAATTTGTTTATATTTGGTTAATTTACACTGCATACAAAAATAGATATTAGTGTATTTTTTTTTTCTATGTTCATAATTTTTTTATTTAAAATATTGAAAACAGTATGCCATCGAAGAGAAAACGTAATCTCTTCAGAAACACCTATAAAGCAAGGAGTGCAGAAAACCGAAGGCAAGAGTCTCAAGAGATAAGGGACATGAGACATTCTCAACATCAACAAAGGCATGCTGCAGCACGTCAGATTTAGTCCAATACAGAACGGACAGGACACTTTCGAAAGATCACCAAACGCATGCTACAGCACGTCAAATACAGTCTCAGGAGAGAAGGAAGAGGTGACTTTGTGAACATGAGCAAAAGCAGCATGTCTGATGGAGTACCAATACAGAAGGGAGATGAGATTTTCTCAAGATCAGCAAAGGATGCTGCAGCACATCAGATGGAGTTTCAAGAGGGAAAGGGGGATGAGACTTTACCAAGATCAGCAAATGTATGCTGCAGCACTTAATGCTGAGTCATTGAAACAACGTTTAGCATACCAGATTATACAGAAGTTCAGTAGAATAGCTCTCAGAAATAGAACACGTACAAATTCGTTCTTCACAACACCTGGAGCTGCTTTCAGATATGATCCATCCCATTCTTATAAAATTCTGTCCAAATTGGTGTACTAGAATCAAATTGTCGTTTATGCAAAGCTTTAAAATTTATTTCACAGATGTTTTGTCGTCAATCCTGCATTTTCGTGTATGACGTGTTTCATCATAACTGTAATATATATATCGATTGCTATTCTCCAGCAAATATCGGTACCTTGTTGTACCATTCTTATGAATTTATATATATATACCCTTATAGGGCTATTTTTTGCTGGAAATTGATACATTTGTATTAATACATTTGTATTAATACATTTGTATTGAAATATTTTTCATTGTTGACTTCTTCACTGTTCTCAGTTCCGTTAACGGCTTGGCGTTCGGGCGAGTATACTTGGCATTGATGTAGCAACATTTGAAATGTTGTCTAGGTAAATGCAACTGATGAAGACTAATCAGATTTACGTTGTGAAACGTATTTGAAAAGTCTGAAACCTAGGTATTGCATTATCCTTAATCTGGGTTGTTCATTTTCG
>NC_068989.1:25476981-25477631 GCF_001194135.2 Octopus bimaculoides | reverse complement strand
TGTGTGTGTGTGTGTGTGTGTGTGTTTGTGTTGATCTATTTTAATGCATTCGTACACGATTTCTAACAGGTCTTAGAGATACTACAGTAAATCCATTTATATATGTCTCTTTATATGCATATGTATATATGTATGCATTAAGAAAAGGGATGTAGTCAGAATTTTGGATAATTGCTTATTAGCGCTTTCATTTCATTCATTTCCGAGATTCATCAGATATAATTTTTGCAGCAAATACTTTGTCTTCTATATAAATCTGAATGTTAGTGTTTTTCTTTATGTATATGTGTGTGTATATATGTGCGTGCATACCAATTTTGGTTTTTCTAAGGCGTCTACTTCACTTTCTGTCTGCGTATGCAATTGTGTGTAAATATATTCAACAGTCTGACCATAAAAATAGACTAACAGCTATCTCAGTAAAAAAGAGAAATAAAAGACCCCGCTTTCTCTCGCTATCTCTTTCTCTTTCTTTCTTTCTTCTTCCATTTCTTTCTTTATGTTTTCTTTTTTCTTCATCGCTTTTTTCCTGTCATTTCTCTCTCTCTTTCTTTCACGCTTCCCTTCTCTCCTCGTTTCTCGTTTTCCTCGCTTTAGTCGAGACTGTAGGGGTTCAGCATACACACCCACGCACGCACACACGCACACAC
>NC_068989.1:25476622-25476971 GCF_001194135.2 Octopus bimaculoides | reverse complement strand
CACACACACACACACACACACACACACACACACACACACATACACACGCACACACAGATGCATATTTATAGATATTCACACGTTTGTGCGCACGCAGCACATACATGCACACAATTAGATAACAAAAATAAGATTCTCATTCAGATTTATATAAATGGCAAAATATTTTGTATAAGGCATAGGTGATGACTTTCCGAAATGAATGAAATGAAAGCGCTAATAAATAATTATTCAAAACTCTACCCACTTCCTTTGACTTAATACACACACACACACACATACACACACACACATGCATATATATGTGTATGTGTATGTGTGTGTATGTATATATATATATATGTATATA
>NC_068989.1:25470891-25474742 GCF_001194135.2 Octopus bimaculoides | reverse complement strand
AGTAAGTTCTGCTCATTGCGGATCCTAACATGTCTTTTAAGACCCCCATTGGATTTGCAAACCCTCTGGCACACACCACATTCAAACGTGTGCACAGACATATAATCAGAATAGCTGGATGAGGTTTGTTTTCCATGGGTTCGCAGCTGAGATTTGAGGCCAGCCAAGGACAGACATGGTCTGTCACAGACTGTGCACACAAAAAGGTCCTTGTCATTCACCTTCTCAGTCTTTACATTTTTCCTTAAATGTCTCTTGAGCCCTGCTTGCATCATCCTGGCCTCTTCAAATGCTTTCACTCCACTCCACATGCATACATACATACATACATACATACATATACAAAATTATTGACAGACAGACAGCTAGACAATTAGTCATAGCTATTTGCAGACATGCATGCATACATACCGACATATATACTACTACACTCACAGAAATTGGTATATGTATTGCTGTAACTATTTGCAAGTTGTGATGGCTATAACCAATGAAAACCTATACAAGTTGGTTGTTAGAGCTCAGTTTCAATATTGATAGAAAATTAAAAGTCACTAACTGCAGAGGAATCCCTGCTAGCTTCCCAACACGTATGCGACACATGCATTCAAGCTTTCATTTCGTTTTCTTCGGGACATTTTAATTAGAGTCTCTTCTGAAGTTCAATTAGAAAGATTTGTGCAAGCCTTTCAATTCAGTCACATTTAATTACATTCTGAAAAATAGATAATTTAATAGGTTAATTGGGTTCAGTTTTCATGACAACGTTTACAAGTTTCATTTGGTATAATTACATACAGGCACTCGCTCACGTATGTAGAACTATGGGTGTGTGTAAATATTCCCTCCTAATATGTTTTTATATACGTATATATGTATGTGTATACGCATGTATATATGCATACATATATATAGTTCTATGAATGTGTACGCATGTTTGTTTGCGCGTGTCTGTGCGCGTGTGTGTGTGTGTATGTGTGTGCGTGTGTGTGTGTGTGTGTGTGTGTGTGTGTGTGTGTGTGTGTGTGTGTGTGTGTGTGTGTGTGTGTGTGTGTGTGCCTATGATGTGCCTTTACATACACAAACAGCGTCAATCTGGCCTAAATGGTAATGTTTGGAGCTGAAACTAATTATTTTAAAACATCTGCACTAGCATGAGGGGTACTTCAGCGATTACGGGCGCGCGATTTAGGAAGCAAGAGTAGCTAAGGTTATATGGGCAGTATGTGTATGTGTGCGTGTGTGTGTATGTGTGTATTTAGAGTGAGAGAGAGTGAGAGAGATAAGCTTATATGTTAATTTAGTTTATTGCTTTCGTAACCTATTGCTAACATGTCACAAGTAAAATTTGAAACCAATAAACTATGTAAATTTAATGATAATTGTATTTATACAACATATTGCACTTCATCACATGCCTTACTGCACATTTTAATTCCAAGTTTAGTCACCCCTATACGTTTCTTACCATGTTTGGCTGCTATAACTCATAAGAAAATATATCATAAGATGCCTTCTGTATCTACAAGTAGTTACACAAGTAGTTTCATGGTACTTCATCTGGAATATATGAGGAGGTGAAGGAAAAGAAAGAGGAGGATGTTATCCGATTGGAAGTCAGCGGGTCGACATAATTCAAATTTTTATATAATGTACATATAAGCTGTTGTTGTTGATTATTCCCAGGTCTAGCTTGGTTGATCAGATTTACGATCAAATCATTCCGACCATGACTATCCATCTTCTTGCATGCATAGTGTTACCCAAAACTACATTATCCAACGCCTTTATTTTAAAACAGTGCGGAATGTTTTGTGATTGATTTAGTTGACATTCCTAGCTTGCCAATTGATCGATTAAATACTGTGCTGTTGGTGTATTAGCTCTAAGTTCTCACTGATGCAAGCAGCTTACTTTCAAGGCCCACTACAGATAGGATGGTTTCATTTCAACCTCTGCATATTGTAATTTCCTCTATACTACCTCTTCAAAGACAATACTGAACATACTTTGATCACCAGTCAACTGCGTCTCATTGAGCTGTGTTGATGGCGTAACGCTTTAAACAATTGCTTTTAAGGCGTATATCTCTTCGATGTTTAGACGTTATTTATACTAGCTAAGCCACGTAATCCTTTTTAGGAAACATTCTTCAGTAGAAAAAAATCCTACATTATTAGTTTCATGTAACAGATGCATAAATTATTCAACATTTGTATTGTTTTTTCTGTTTTCTACGAGTAAAAATATTCCGTGCAGCCGAGACGATATTGGATGCATAACGTATTTCAATCACAATCATATGTCCACTTGCTGCTCAAGATTCTACATCCATAATAAATTTGTTGGGTTTCATTTCGCCGACTCATTTCAATATGCATATTGTAATGTTCTACTATGATCATTTCTTGCATCTTAACGTCGATTTCGTTACGGTATAGGGCGTTTTCACAACCTCTGATAATATACTGATCTTGGCTTATTCAATTTAAAATTTTTATGGCACTTGATGAATAATAAGATTGCAATTGTATGTTCAAAGGCTGACAGCTCCAGCTTTTACTATACGCTTACAGCTAAATATTTGTTCCAATGAGAATTATTTATTCGTCCTACAAAAACATCAAGAGCATCAAAGCTGCTGAATCTTAATTGCTGAATTTATACATGACCCTTTATCATATATCCACTATCAAAAACTAAGTTGTTAATTCATTTGAACAGTTTTTCGACGGACGTTCATTCAGTTTCTGTTTAGAATCTCATTTACGCATCTTTGGTCGATTCCAAAGTATGGTAGTCGACATTTGCCCGATAATTGTGTAGACGGAATACCAGCTGAGGCTTAACACACAGGCATACAAACGCGCGCGCACGTACCCACATACACACATATGTGTTTGGATGTATGTATACAGGTATATTTCTCTGTTTTATTGCATACACCTGAAATAACTATATCTATCAACATAATCTACCTCACTCGCAGATTTTTCCACATTGTCTGCAATCATAACACCGAAAATAAAATTGGACATCTAAATGAAGATAATACCCCTAATACTTGTCATGCAGCTTAGACAGTTTGATGGATATGTCTGAAATGCATTTAAATATGTAAATGTGTTAGTTTAAACGTGCAACTGGCAACTGCTTTCTTTATCCTAAATGTGATAAAAAAAAAGAAAAACAAGAATTTGGTCAAGTAAATATATCTGTCTTGCGCAAACGAAGGATACACAAGGAACGCGTATGAATTAATAAACCGAAATATGTTTCAGCACTTTCGACTGCATGTGTATATGTATGTGTTTGTGTATGCTTTCATATATTTAGCATTTATATACATACAAGCACATATATTCATATATTCACACACACACACACACACACACACACATATACATATATAACTGCATCAGCGCCAAGAAGTGACTAGGAATAAGCAAACTTTAGATTTGTTAAAATATGTTTTCCACATATTTTAACGTCTAAAGAAAAATTCACCGCACTTATTGTGCACAAAAAGAGCCCCTCTTATGGTAAAAGGTGTAAAAACAACATATCTGCCCAATATTTCTCCCTAACTGATTCCCAGGCAGCAGTTTCTGGCACTGTACCCTCACTCAATGGGAAATATCGAAGAGAGACAGCTCTTGGCAATTTGAAACTTATAGCTTTAACTAAAAAAAAATGTCAAATTAGGGACTGAATTAGTATTGGACCGACTGATCAGGATATAACAGCAAACAACAGCAACGGCGCTACATACGTTATATATATATATATATATATGATTTATTATTATTATTATTATTATTTTATATATATATATATGCATACATATATAT
>NC_068989.1:25469484-25470154 GCF_001194135.2 Octopus bimaculoides | reverse complement strand
CAAACAACGAAAGAAACAAACAGAGAAACGAGACAGGCAACATAAAGAATATTCCATTCATCAGTTGTCCCCTGCTTTATCTACTCCGTGTTTCGAATGTAGTGACAAGGCGCGACTTCGTTAAAACAGTCCTTCGCGCAAAGCAAATTAAAATAGAAATGGAGGTATTTGTGGAGGGTTAAAGTAGTGACAAATACAGGACAGTGAGAACAAAATAGTAAAAACAAACTGTAAGAGCTGTTAAGCCGTAACGAGGCGAAGAGGTGAACGCGGGAGAAACGTCTTGTCTTTAGGCAGGAAGTGGAAGAAAGAAAGATAGATAGCCATTGGTCACCTGTGAGCAACGAGAGAGTCAGTGAGGAAGAGTGAAGGAGAGAGAGGGAACGGTGAAGGGGAGAGGAGAATAATTAGAGAAAGGGTGGGAGAGAAAAACAGAAAGGACGAAGAACAAGAGAGGGAGATAGAATATATATAAGCGCAAGAGTGGCGCAGTAGTGACTGTATTATGAGTAGCTTGCTTACAAACAACATGGTTCCGGGTTCAATCCCATTGCGTGGCACCTTGGGCAAGTGTCTTCTACTATAGCCTCGGGCCGACCAAATCCTTGTGAGTGGATTCGGTAGACGGAAACTGAAAGTAGCCCCATATATATATATATGTATATATATG
>NC_068989.1:25463590-25468901 GCF_001194135.2 Octopus bimaculoides | reverse complement strand
TGTGTGTGTGTGTGTGTGTGTGTGTGTGTGTGTGTGTGCGTGCGTGCGTGCGTCTGTGTTTGTCTCCCCAACATCACTTGACAACCGCTGCTGGTGTGTTTACGTCACCGACAGAATAAGTACTAGGCTTACAAAGAATACGTTTTGGGGTCGATTTCCTTGACTAAAGGCGGTGCTCCAGCATGGCCGCAGTCCAATGGCTGAAACAATTAAAAGAATAAAGAATATAAGTAAAAGGGATTAAAAATCCGGGCAGATATCAATAAAGCAACCAGTTTTAAACGAACTTATTTAACTACATCCAACAATTAGATAACATGTCATTTATCTATTTATCTATCAATAGATCTATGCACACACACAAACACACACATACACACACGTATATCATATATATGTATATGCATATACATATATGTGTGTGTTTATATGCGAATATATATATGAATATTTATGTATATTTACAAGGAATGTAGAAGCCACTTTTGTATTAACAGGAGTTCAAAAGGCAGTATTCTTAAGTAATTTATTCAGAATAGCAACAAGATGTTTCGAAACTCTTCCAAGCGAAAGTAGAATATATTTTTAGGGATCCTATACGCGTCATAAGTGCTTTAATAGTATATTTAAATGAATTCAGTCTAGTGTCTTGAATTGCCTTGGGCAGAACTAACTTTTAGTTTACATCTTGACCTATGGCATGCAGCTGATTATTCAACCTTTCCAATTTTGGATATGCTCCA
The DNA here is from genome assembly GCF_001194135.2 of Octopus bimaculoides. Taxonomy (NCBI): domain Eukaryota; kingdom Metazoa; phylum Mollusca; class Cephalopoda; order Octopoda; family Octopodidae; genus Octopus; species Octopus bimaculoides. Next base: position 25,468,158 of record NC_068989.1, on the reverse strand, counting down.
GTGCCTTTACCTCATTCAAAATAATCTCTTGAAAAGACAGAAGTTAATTTATACAGTATTTCTTGAGGATAATTAAATCATAATATTGTTTATTAATTATTAAATTCCTATCGAGTTTTATTGCTGAATTGTCATGCAATTTCGACATTCATAAAACTTTTACTTGGAGGCATCTTCTTCATCACTAATGCGCATAAGATTGTAAGTTATATTTCATTTTGGGATTGCATTTTCTGGTTCACATGAAATTTTTAAGAAAAGAAGTACAGTGAACCAAAACTCTAGTCAATAAAAGTACGATTCCAATGCTAAAATAAATGAGCTCTAAGATTAAGTTGTTGAAAATTAGAAGCCTTTGTTCGAGGGAAAACCCATAGCCATGATATAATAGATAATGTTGTGTAGGTGGAACGAAAGCATTTCATTAGGTTAAATCCGACGTGAATTATTATGATAGTTAGTTATACGAAACCAAAAGCAAAAAAGAAAATTTAAAGATGTCAGCGCTACATGATTTTTAACCTTCGTTCATGTTATAGAATTTACTTAAAATTACCAATAGAAATAAACATAATGATAAAACACTGGAAAATATAGAATTATTTAATTGATACTTTTACAAAAAAATGTCTTCCATTTAGGCTCTATAATGCATATCGTTTGAAATAAATCGAAAAGGAATTTCTTTATAATATGATTTATTCACTTAGAACGTTTCGAATCCTGCTAAATTAAGTACGACCGTTATTTGTTGTGAATGGAATACAAAAGCATCGATTTACTAACTGCCTGTAATTAGGTCTCATTCAAAAACAAAGTTGTTTCTTACTTCACCATAAATTATATTTTAAAGTAAATAAAATAAATTTCATAAGAACATTTTGAATATAACATTTTCTAAGTGAATAATACTTTATTCATATGTAATTACTTTAATTCAGTATCTTTCGAAGTATAATTTCACGAAATTGGGTATAATCGCGTTTTGTAGACTGAAAACAGCTGGGTGGGGTATATACGATTTTTATGTATAGTTACGTTTACTTTGTACATTAGAAAGGATCCGCATTTCGCTAAATGCCTTTTGATGTATATTCCAGAACACAATATGCGATTACTGCACGTGTCATGTGAATAGTAAAAATATTTCCGAACTGAAACGTACCTTTAATTAGGAGGAATATTAACCCTAATTTCCATTGTCAGTAACGAGAGGGCATTTTTCCCCTATTACTGCTATCAAAGGAATTATTTTTACAGAAGAAGTAGCTCGGTGAAAGGAAGCATTTAGTGGAAGCCCGTATATCATGGTTTAATATCTGATGCAAGCGTTTTATTTCCCTAACCTTCGTGACGTGCATTATTCTACTTAGCACTCTTCGTGTTGCACGATTGACTGCATAAACTTCGACAATAATCGCATATAAACCGAGTAGAGAAAACCGAATTAAATTCTATTAACATTTACCAGTCAAGAAGATTTAGATTTTCATATAGGTGGCACTCCAGTATGGCCGCACTCAAATGGCTGAAACGGTGAAAGAATAGGATGACTGGAAATTAAAGAGTTCGTTAACATTTTAGACTAACTAAATTAAAGGTGTTTATGTTTATGTAAATTCTGTGATTGTTAACGCATAACATATATATATATATGTTTATATATACACATACATACATATACAAACATATACTTATTATATATATAGCGTTAAAATCCAAGCAGTAGGAGGTATGTGCTGGATGAAATCTATGTCATTCCGTTCATAACAAGGGCACAAAGGTTTTAGGAGTATATCTAAAAAATGAATTACTTGTTGTGTTGGCCCTTGAGATCCAGCAACTATTCGTCTTAGTTTGAGGTCAGCAGGCCTTAGTACTTTTACGTACTGGTTGTTCTGCCTAGTTATGGCACTTTGGATTTCGGAGCACTTGTGGATTTTGAGTAATCCGTAGGAATTTCTCTCTTTGATTACAGAGTTGCATATATAGTCTTTCTCCTTGTCTGTGAAGGAATCTTCGAATTCATTGATTAGTCTTCTGATTGTATTCATTATTGTTTTTTTTTTTTTGTGAGTGTCTTGGTTCTTCCTTGTAGTAGGTTTGGTTTGTTAACATTTCCAATATTTTATCTTTATAATAGTCCTTGTCCATGATTACTATGGCCCCTCCCTTATCGGCTTCTCTTAAGATGATTGAAATGTCATTCTTCAGTGTTTGTAAGGCTTCCTTTTCTTCTTTACGAAGGCTTTGTTGGCATCTGTTGGTTTTTAGAGGAAATTTTGAAATCGTGTCCATATACGCGTCTAAACATTTGTCCTTTCCCTTGTAAGGGGTGAAGTGGGATTTATTTCTGACTATTGATTCATCATTTAAATATTTATTGATGAAGAATTCTATAAGTCGGAGGTGACGGTTGAAGTGTTCAATATCAGATTTCAGTTCAATGAGATTAGGTGTGGGTATCGGGGTAAACTTGAAACTTCTTAATAGGAGGTTCATCTCATTCTTGTTGAGGTTCCTATTTGACAAATTTATGATCTTCGGGTTCATACGTTGTGTATGTTTAATTAAATTTTGTGTATTATCGGGTCCGGTGCGTGGTTTTGGTATTTTCTTCCCCAAAAAGGAATAGTGTTACCACGTCTCCATTTTCTGATCTCGGCGTTCTGGTTTCCATGTAGGTGAGAGGATGGTTCATGTCTTTTATACGAATTCCGTTGGTTATAAGTTTTGCTTTCTTCCTATCTTCCATGCTTTTTTCGCCATTCAGGATATATGGAATTTTTGGTCGTAAATCGTGGGTTGCTTCAGTTATGCTAATGATGATTATTCCTATTATAGTACCTGTGCTGTCTGTATTTTATTTGGGGTTTTTTCCCATGCATTCATCCATCTGTTATTACGGGTTGGTGGTTGTCTGTGTTATTTGTCTTTCATGTCTTTTTTCCTTTTCATTTAACCATGTATGGTGTTTGGACTTATGGGTTGAGGGTTGTCTTCTATATTTCACTTGTTGGCTATTTGCAGTTTTATGTATTGTAGAATACGGGTTTCTAGTCTGTATTTCGGATGAGATGGAGGCCATTTCCGAGTATGTTCTTGGGTAATTAGAGATTCGATACTTCAATTTGGTTCATCTGTCTATGTTTGTTTGAGATTTCCTCGTATTTCTTTGTTGTTGTGGTTTCGTTTTCATAATGGATTTGTCTCCATAGTTTTTTATTTTTTCATAGTTAGTGAGCTACTCTTGTTATTTTTTCCCCACATCTTTATGGATTTTTCTTGTTCCCGCCTAGTGTCTTCTTTCCATAGTTTTTGAAGTTTTTCATGACATTGATTGTCGTTCCACTCAGTAATTTCAGCAAACATAATTGCGTCAATATTTTTAACTTTTTTCTTTATGTCTTCTTTTTAGCGATTGTAAAAGAGCAATTTCTGTTTCCAATCGACATAGAGCTAAATTCGCACGTATCCTTTTCTCTTCCAGTAATTCATTTCTCATTTCTCTAATAAGAGATTTTCTGGGCAGGATTGGGCTTTCTTTACTTCGCCAATTCTGATAGGTTTTTGTTATATTGTTGCATCGAATGCTCTTCCAATACGCATGTTTTTTTTTATTCAGGAGTTTCTTCCAGAGATATGATTTCAAGGTATTATGTTGTTGTAGTTCCAGATATGTGGTTTCAGGTGAGTTTGTTCTTACTACTTTCTTGTTGTTTGTCTCTATTGTTTAAGCACCATCTGTATGGGTATCAGTTACAGTTCTATCTGCATTCGTGCAGATTGCATCCAGTCTTGAAAAAAGTAAATTTAACTTATTAGATATTTCTGTGAGAAGTTCTTCTCTATTTTTGATGTTTCTCGGCTGCGAGTTTGATTATGTTCCATTCATTCCGGCTTCTTGTACATCCAATGAGACATGTACACAGTGTTAGGAGTGATGTACAGAATTGAAAATTGAAAAAAAAGTTGTCAGAATTTGGAAAAAAAAATTCTTTTATTTCTTCATTATTATTAGCGCTTTCGTTCCTCTCTAGAGCTTGTCAAATACAATTTGTGAATGTACAAACAGCTTGTTCATTTACATAAAACAGATGTTTGGGGTGGGGTTTGTTTAGAAGAGAACATTTGGTGAAGGGGATGAGGTTCCGAGACAATGGGGGTGGATAGATAGAAATATAAGTAGGTAGCTAGCTAGCTAGATAGATAGATAGTCAGACAGATAGACAGATGGGTAGAGGGTAAGAGAGAGAGAAGGGTTATCAACCTTCCTAGTCATCATTCATTTTTTTTTTACCTTTTACCGTTTTATTGGAATGAGTTTAAGGATGGTGACATCTTCAAAAAATTTTTTTTTAAATATAAAAAACAAATATATGTATATATATAGGAGTGGCTGTGTGGTAAGTAGCTTGCTTACAAACCACATGGTTCCGGGTTCATTCCCACTGCGTGGCACCTTGGGCAAGTGTCTTCTACTATAGCCTCGGGCAGACCAAAGCCTTGTGAGTGTATTTGGTAGAGGTAAACTGAAAGAAGCCCGTCGTATATATATATATATATAT
>NC_068989.1:25453395-25462817 GCF_001194135.2 Octopus bimaculoides | reverse complement strand
TGTGTGTGTGTGTGTGTGTGTGTGTGTGTCTGTGTGTGTGGGTGTGTCTGTGTGTGTGTGTGTCTGTGTGTTTCCAGGTTAAACTGAACATATCTTACGTAAGATGTAGAACATAAAAATATTTCTCAGCTTTTCCTCAGCTCTAGATACCTATGATTATTTGCATTACCCCACTTACGATGATGTAAAGAACTGTTAGCCATTAGTCATGTATAATATGTTAACCTTGGAAAGAGCAGCCTACCCGATAATTTATCGGCACACGGCTATTACTGTATTATTTGTTTACGTATGTAATTATTTAGAAAAGAACTTTATGTGATGGTATGTGATTGTAATTTCAGCAACTTAAATCTCGTACATCGACACAGAAATAAATGTACTTTGTAATTAAAGCCTGATTTTTCCCATCCTCTTTTTGTCTAACTATATGTATACAGTGTCTCCCCACAAAAAAATGTAGTATATGTAGGATACATACAACAGCTAATACTACACTTTATTTTTACATTCAGCTCATTAGAAATATTTAAGGGAGTCAGGCTAAGCATTGAACAAAGGAAATTTCTTCTAAAGGGCTTCTAGACGCTTCAAAATTCAATTGAAGTTGTAATTTGTTATCAAAAGCAGTTCAAAAGGGTGTTTCAAACAGATCCACCTACGTGACTTACAATCGAATTAGTGATGGAACTAATGTCCACGGAAAACATATCGGGACGCCTCGAACGTCAACAAACAAGAATGGGTGCTAGATGTGTATTCGGGCAATTCAAGAAAATCTATCCGTCATGCGAGTCGTGGGATAAGAATTTCAAAATCAAGTGGCCATCACATTTTGAAGCTTTGTCAGTGGTAAAGTTCCCACGAGGGATACTTGTCAAATTGCGATGATGTACACTTTCCACAAAGATTGTTTGAATTGATGAAGCTACATTTAGACTAAATTGGGTAATGAACCACTACAGTTGGTTTCAGTAAGGTGCAGCTTGACTATTAATGAAGGTGCAGCTTGACTATTAATGAACAACCTTATGTACATATGTATGTGTTCGAGAGTGTGTGTGTGTGTGTGTGTGTGTGTGTGTGTGTGTGTGTGTGTGTGTGCTCTTATTTCTGTGTTTTGCAATTAGAGTTTTCTAGTTGCTCATTTTAGCCAAAATATTAATAGATTATCGAGTTTTCAACTCTCGATTTTTGCATTACTATTTTTCGCCAGAAGAAACATGCCGGTGGAGAACACTGCATGGCACCCGTCCAAAATACTACCTTCATTTAAATAGTTATGTGTCTCAGAATGTATTTTATATTTTTCTCATGTTTATAGAGTAAACTACAAGGTGTGTATGTGACTGCATGTTTGTGATTGCGTGCGTGTGTGCATGTGATTGTGTGTGGGGCGCGGGTGTAACGAGAGACACACACAGTGAATGTTTTTCTTACCGATGTTCATTTTATTTTCCTCTTCTGACTGCACTTTTAATACACTCATGATTAATGTATTTCATTTCTGTTTCATCCGTCAAATTTGTATGATATTCGGAAATTAAAGTTTATTTGGCGAGAACCCATATCTAAATTCACACGTAATTAGTTGCTAATTGGCTCTTGAAGTTTATCTTCATGAAATATAACGTCTACAATATAATTTACGTCTGAAACCAGTGTTTCTCCGATTAGAAGGCAGCTAAAATTTTGATCAAAATTACTATATTTCTCTGATGCATTTTACTTCAATTAGTTATCCCATAAATGTAAAAAGGCCGAATTACCAAGTTGCAATCTATCAATTATAATATGGATTTATTGAATTCAATATTACTCATAAATTATTTCAATATTAACGTGATATAAAAGTTACGTCTTATGATCATTAGCTTAATGCTAATTTAAGCTTAACTTAAGTAGCAGTTGTACGCTGGAATTTGTCATAAACTTTCAGACAGAAAAAATAACACCATTTTCACGTATACATTGTTACAAAATATTTAGCATTGGTGTTAACGTACAGCAATGATTATATTCGAGTATTATGAACATATTTCTGCAATGCACTTGTGACTATGTTGTCTTCAAACTCCACCACCACCACCACCATTTTAGTGTGCAACGTGTTTTTTTATTTATTTATTTTTTTTAGCAAATGAACGCTGTAAGGACATTATAGGATACCATAAATGCGTTCAATCCTTTATTTTAATATTAAATTTAACAGCAAGCCGGCGAGCTGGCTGAATATTTAACACTCCAGGAAAAATGCCTAGCGTAATTTCCTCCGTCTTGGCGTTCTGAATTCAAATGCTGCAGGGGTCGACTTTGACTTTCAACCTTTCGTTGTCGATAAAATAGATACCAGCTGAATACTGGAGTCGATGTAACAGACCTATCCTTCCCTTACAATATTACTGGTCTAATGCGAACATTTGAAACCAATATTAAAACGTAAGACGGATGGCAGTAAGCTAGCAGGATCGTTACCGTGCCGGACAAAATGCCCAGCGGCATTTTTCCGACTTTACCCTCTAAGTTCCATTGCAACCGAGGTCGACTTTGCCTTTTATCTTTACAGGATCGACAAAATAAATATCAATTGAACACTGGGAATGATGTAATTAACTTACCCGAAATTGTAATTGACTCCCCGAAATTGCTGGTCTTGTACCAAAAATTTGGACAAAATCAACGTGCAAAATTTGTTCTACAACTTGGAACGCACACATATTTCGTTTTTACGGGGTACTTTGCATCCATATTCTATTTCTATAAATTTTTAAGGATAGGTTTACAACAATGACTGAAGATTTATTTTGTTATAGAAAAGGAAACGTTTTACAATGTTGCTTTTTTACGAATTCTATTTTAATGAAATGTGTGAAATACTATTAAATGGTACACCATTCGTTGGAATTTGAAGTTACGAAATGCTTCTGACCTCATTAGAACTATTATTTCACATTATCTGAGATCTGCGGATGATGGAATGGAAAATTGCTGAATAAAATATCTGTTCGATTGTCAGACTCTGTTTCGTTATCGTAACCGGGGGTCCAGTATAGTGAGAAATGCAGCTGCCTATGATTCAATAAATATTGATTAATTTAGTCGCCAGTTGAGATGATCTATATCTGATCTGCGATAAAAAAAATACATGTTCCAGCTGGGAAGGTGATTTCTTTATAAGACGTGGTATATCGAAGAATAATTCATCCAACGTGCCCATTATTTTCCCTTACAATTGACAGTGGTTGAGAGTCTGGGGCTCAATCTCAATGCATTCAGTGTTTTTTTTTTTTGTCATAGTGCAGTAGTAGTAGTAAACAATTACTTCAGAATATACAACGTTTTTGTGTGTGTGTGTTTGTGTGTGTGTGTGTGTGTGTGTGTGAACTATATACACGGACTGTATGTTAATATGTTATAAAAGCCACCATGTGATTTGCTTCGATAGCATTCTGTAAAGAAAATAAGACAACAGTATTGTAAATTTACTTAATCCTCAATATCCGAGCTATTTACAATTCAAATTGTAATTTAGAAAAGGCATCTATAAAAATAAATATCAGAAAATGAATAAATAAGTACCAAAAACAATGACGATAATAGCTTTGCCTTTTAATGCAAGGAGACATCTTAGTTTTGTAGTTTACATTAATTTTACATCTAGATTCAAACCAGGTAAAATGTAATTTGAAAAAAGCTTAATGAAGGAATCAAGAGCAAAATGTCGACTACAGAGACAACTATTTCCAGAAATAGTAAAGGAAATGTTATATGATAAAACTGATTACCATTTCAGTTACTACTGTTAAATGTTGCAAACAAAGCGAACCGAAATGACTCTAAATATGATTTAACAAAAATGAAAATTAAATTTTCATGTGAGGAAAGAAATAATGTTTTCAGCATAAGTTTCAACGAAAGTGAAATGAAAATTCCAGTTATAAATTGTATGTAAAGAAAGTACTCATGTTCATGAGTCCTCATTCTAATGCTGTCATATACAATTATATAGCGGTTGGAACCAGTGTTTCTTAAGAGTTAAGAGCTATAATTGAAAGTGTCACCGATGGATGCCGCAAAGTATCAATCCAAACTGTAATCCAGTATGAATTTTTACACTTCTGGATGTATATGCGTGTTTATATAAATGTGACATTTAGAGAATAGCTGCAGTAATTCCTCAGTTTTTGTGTTCCATTGTCTATTGTCAAAAATGGCATGATATACTGACGAAGTAGTAAAGATACTGAGATTCCTCGTCAGAAAGAGTGAGATTGGGGTGTAGATGGGGATCTTACCAAGTTTATTTCAACCGCTTGAAATTTTTCAAATTACCACACGTTTATTTATTTTTAAATGCAGTTCTGACGTAGTTCTGCATGCTGAGGACGAAAGTTACATTCATTTTTTCTAGAATTTAATATTAAGTTACACGCATTGAAGGTTATGTAATTAAGCCAAACATTTTTCTGCAAACTTGTTGTATGTGGGAACTGTCTCTATTCATAGAAATCAAGAACGATAGATATGACAACGAAGACGAAACCTTTACCTGGACTGTCAACTTGCAAGAAATAGCAGCCAAATCTTCATTAAATACACCATAATATATACAAAATAGGAAGGATAGCATATTATATGACATAGTTTGTATTAATAGCAAATATGTACTCAGTGCTATGTTTTTGATTACATATAATACATACATTTAGTGTCACTGTGAATTTTGAACCACATTACGATGTATTGAGGCTCTCATCATGAATTTAAAACATCCAGTGCCCCCAACTACGTTAGACAACATTTAAGGAAGATTCGACCGCTGTTTCTAGCTGATCATTAGACTACATAAAGGTTTCATATTCGTTATCTTAGCTGACATCCATGACAACAGAAATTTCCGACCTCCTACATGTTTGCAACGAACGCATTTCATTGGATATGCTTGTAACTATTATAAAAATAGTTTGGTCATCAGCATGCAAAACTACATAAGAACTAAAGTTTTTGAAAATATTCTCATAAAATTTGAAAAACCTCATGTAGTTGGAGGAAATTTTAGAATATCTTTGATGGGTACCCGTAGCAGAAGGCGATAATTTTTAAAGTTAAAAGGAAAATACAAGTAAAAAATTGAAATGAAATAAATCAAGGTAAATCAATTTAATTAAACAGATATAGTCAGGCGCATGTGCGGCTGTATAGTAAGAAATTTGCTTCCAACCACATGGTTCAAGGTTTAACCCCATAGTGTGGGAACTTGGTCAAGTGGTTTATACAAGTCCTACAGGTAACCAAAGCCACGTGGTGGGCAGTAGCTAAGAGAAACCTGTCGTCCTTGTGTGTCTCTGTGTGTGCGTATGCGTGTGTGCGCGCGTGCGTGCATGTACGTGTGTGTGTGTGTGTGTGTGATTGCCATCACATAACAACCGCTGTTGGTGTGCTTGCTTAGACCGATAGAATAGGTACAAAGCTTAAATAATAAGCAGTGAGGTCGATTCGTTCAATTAAAATTCTTCTAGGCAGTGAACCAGCATTTTAATGACTGACCGGTTTGAATATATTTTTAATAAATAAATGTATAGTGGTTTCTAAATTGAATGTGTAAATCGGTAAACAATGAGGGAAGAGTTGAGATGTAAAAGAGAAGCGCAGGTTAAAGATACTAGTTGTGGATAAAGAATTGAAATGGTATTGTATTCACTGGGATTGGCATTTGAAAATAATCTTGGTGTGATGTTGACAGATTTAAGTGAAAGAAAAAGAAGCGACAATGATAATTAGAATTTATTGATGTGCTTGACTTAACAAGGAATTGTAGTGCGATGGCCACAGGATTGGCTTACAGACATATACACACGCGCGAGCCACTTAGCGTTTTAGACAAATACATTTCCTCGGTTTAGACCAAAGAACGGATAATGAATTTTAAAGATATATAAGCAAGAACGAAGAATAATTTTTAAAATAATGGATAACTGATAAGTAGCCTGTACTATAATGCGGAAAACTATACGTAAAAATGTACTAAACGAAGGAGGAGGTGGACTTAAGAAACGAAAATCTAAAAAGGAGACAAAACAATAAAATCAATGAATTGATATTACTACTACTACAAATGCTATTACTATTGACAAGAAAATAGCAGCAAAGCTGCGTGATAGTGATGTCATACGTGGCATGCAGACCATCATATATTGTGTTTCATTCCTCGCTTCCGTTTTATTTTGACATACGCATTGTGTTTTTATTCTTCTCTTCCGTTTACGAATTCAGTGTGGACATGTGCATTGAGTGTTCATACTTCTCTTCGGCGTTTCTACTCAAAATAGTTTATAGATCACGACCAGCTCACGTTGTGCCATTTCTATTTCTTCAATCCTTCTTATTTCTATTTCTTCCATCATTCTACCTTTGTTCCTGTCTGTCTATCTCTCTGCTTTCCTTTTCAAGTTTTATAGGATTTTTTTAATCCATTTGCATTACATTGCACTGTCTTATCCTATATCGTCTCATAGCCTAAAAGCCTTTCAATGTATATACACCTTCATATATATATATATATATATATATATATATATATATGTTTGTGTGTGTGTGTGTGTGTGTGTGTGTGTGTGTGTAGACAGAGAGAGAGAGAGAGAAAGATTTGTTAAAAAGGAAAACAGACATCGAGGCAAGACGTCTCAAGTCATATATGTTATTACTATTAAAAACTATGGACCAGTTTTTTAAAGTCTTACAGCTGTTTCTGGGATGTCCAAAAAACATGTGGAATATCCCATCATCGGAGACAGATGGGATGAGAAAGTAAAACGGTATAGATTACGAAAACGATGGAGAGATGTAGGGAAAAGAGAAAAGGAAAAAATATATAAAAGTTCAGTTTAAGTTTCTGACACTAACGGTGGCGTTAACGATAATAACAATAAAAGCAATGGTAAAAGCAATACCATGAACCAATCCCCTAATACCACTTTCGCCTTTAACCTATCGGATAACAACACCACTCAATCCTACCCTCCTAATAACCATCCTAGGACGGTTAAATGCAATTGTAGATCCGCTGCAAGTCCTTTGCAGAAGATTCAACGTAGTATACCTATGCACCGTCAATAACATATTAAATAACTTAGATAGCTACTATATGGATCCACAACTAATTTTTAAACAGAGATATTCTGCATATCTGCACTCTTTTAGATATAAGGAGTAGAACAATTCCACATCCCTAGCCAGTTACATTCACCATGTAAAATACAATTTAGGTTATCCTGGGCTATAATTGATTCTGGCATCCCATATCAGGGCCAGCTCTCCAATTGCAGATTACGCCTAAAAGAGTCCCTTAAAATTCTAACCCACTACCCTCCGCATTCACTAAACAAACACAGCGAAGACTTCACAACATGCAAACACAGATTCTTCCACACTTCTAAATTCTTCCATAAATCTAAGTGCAAGCTTACCTACCACATGTAGTGCCTAACTATATGCCTCCATGGTCTTAGTCACATACAATTCTATATCTTCTCTGTCATTGTTAATACCTTAGTTAATACCTGGTAATTAATTGTTTAGTTAATTTTTTTAAAACTTAACATCATAGATCTATCTGCTAATTTTTATTCCTAAATAATTTAATTTTATAGTTAACTGGTTTTCTAAATTCACCCTTTTCATCACGCATACCCCGCTAGCTAGGATTATATTTACAGCCACTAACCTTGGCCATAAAACTGACGCTTACACTGCTGCCTGCCCCACCCCTATAACTCAAAGAACAACACTGGCGTCTACTGTCTGCCTGAATCCCTTTTATTTACGTATTTATTTTACTTTACTTTATCTTGTATTTCTTACTTTAGATTCCTTTACCTTAATTATTTTATTTATTTTTATATTTCTGTTTATATTGTTCATTATATTTTTATGTCTTTATATTTTCGGCAATGCCATGTCAACTGCTTCTCTCTCTGTAAATCTGACCACCCTCTCTATATTTCCCTTTTTCCCTTTACAGTCTCTACCGCTCTATTACGATACCTCTTTCTCCCTTTCTACTTACTTCTTCCCTCTTTAGCCAATTTCTACTATCTACACTATTCTATTATGAGCCTTATACATGGAAGTATTATTCTTGGACATCTACAATATGAGGAATATTATCTTACCTGAATTCACATTGGATTATATCTAAAGGCTCATGGAATAGGACCTTCACAATCTGAAACTTAAAATATGAACTTTTATATATTTTTTCTTTTTCTCTTTTTCCTACATCTCTCCATCGTTTCCGTAATCTTTATCGTCTCACTTTGTCACCATCTGTCTCCGATGATGGGATATTCCACATGTTTTGGGGATGTGCCAGAAACAGCTGTACGACTTTAAAATATGGTGAATAATTTTTAATAGCAATAACATATATGACTTAAGATGTCTTGCCTTGGTGTTTGCTTTCCTTTTTAACAAACTTATATCCGCTGCATCAGAAGACTACAATAGTCCCATAGTTCTATCACTACTGTCTCGGTTACGAGCTTGGAACCCTGGTAAACCGTTACAGAACTCACCTGTGAATTAAACCCCTACATTATATATATATATATTATATGTATATGTATATATACGCGCGCGTGTGTGTGTGTGCGTATACATGTCAACTAGCTGTCACATCTTGATCTTACTCTGTCCTCGTTTATCGTTTGCATGTTTTCGTCACCGTCGTTTGCATTCATTCACTCATCCGAGCCGCGCAAGCTGTTGAAGCTATCAGTTAAAAATTCTATTTGTAATTGCGCGAAATTGTGATTTTTGGCTGAGAACTTATGCATAATATGCATAAATTTTTTCCGTGTGTTCCTTTGTCGTTCTTCTGCGCAATTCTTATTGACACACACACATGCACGCACACACACACACGCAGAGACACACACACGCACGCGCACACACATATACATACATACACAAATGCATATATGCGCGTGAGTGTGTGTGTGTGACCAGCGCATAGTTTTTGGTATAATGTTTGATATTTTCTTGTGCAACTGAACTTTATATATATTGTACAGCTGTACACGATAATTTGTTCACTGCATTCATATGTCAAAATACCTTTTTGTTCAGTATGCACGCGGATGTAAGTATAGACTAAGCAGACAGTCGTCTGCTCTATTTTGTTTGATTTTTACGAATAACTCTGATATATATTTACATTAGCGATCTGTGCGATGATGTTTTTTCCTATTCTGAGTCTAGCAATTGTTCGATTAATGCTTTTAGTTTTTTTCTGTATGTTACTTTACCTTACTTAATTCACTATCGTCATATGATGAAAAATCAGTATGTCCCAATTACACACACACACACACACACACACACACACACACACACACATATATATATATATATATATATATATA
>NC_068989.1:25451344-25453022 GCF_001194135.2 Octopus bimaculoides | reverse complement strand
TATATATATATATATATATATATGTATATATGTATATATGATTCTATGTATGTACGAGCGTTTATATATGCATGAATATATGTATACATATGTCAGACAGATAGGTAGGTAGGTAGGACGTTAGGTGGGACAGACTTAGTTTAGGACTAGGAAATGTGTGTATCACTTGTCTAAAAGAACTAATGCCAAAGTAAAATTTTTATCATAAGTCTTTGAGAAGTAATGTGATTTATACATCAGTAAAAATTGTGCTGCATATGTTCGCACATACGCATGTGTATACACTCACACACGCGCGTGCGCACACACACACGCACAACATGTGTATGTGTGTGTGTTTGTGTGTATGTGTGTATGTATGTGTGTATAACGCTCTTATACGTATGTATGCGTATACATACATATAAACACAGATTTGACCGATAAATCGACACCTTTATAATCGTTCAAATTTATTTTGATCTGAAATTATACATTCAAATTATTCACTAATTATTATAATGCAAATATTTAATATTTGGTAGGCATGCCCTTTGCCTTTGTCTATGCAAGAACACTATTAGTCATGCAGCTGATCAGACGAATATTTTCTAGAGGAATTTCTTGCCAAGTTTCATGCAGTAATCTCAAAAGATTTGGCTTGGAGAATGCTTTCTTGTTCTTTTTACGAAGTGTCTTGTTTATTATGCCGAGAGATGTTCAATAGAGTTCATATCTGGTGACTAGCGTGGGTATGGAAACTTTTTAATTTCTTTGTCTTCCAATCAGTCTTAGGTCTTTTTAGCTGTGTGACACAGAGCCCCGTCTTCCATAAATAAAGAGTCTTCTTTAATAAGTTCACCAATGGGGAAGATTGAAAAGAGTCCGTTCTGCAATATGGACACATATTTATTTGAGTTTATGTTTCTCTCACACTCTTTCAGCTCTGATCAACCATTGCTCCAAATTGATCCCCAGACCATCACAAAATAGCCACCGTGTTTAATTGCTGGCTGCAAAATTTTCCCGTCAAATTCTTGATCACTGTCTCTAGACCCACACTTAACCACTGTCAGAAAATATAGCAAACCTGGACTCATTAGAGAATATGAGAGTGTCCCAAAATGCTAATAGGCTCTCCACCATCTCACTGGCCCAATCTTTCCTTCTGTGCTTGATATTGGCTTGTCGAAGAAGTGACTTCCCTTTCGCTGCTCTGTCATAGTAGCCAAGTTTGTGCAGATACCTGACAGCCGTTCTGGGACTGGCATCAACTTGTTCTGCTCTGTCAGAGGCCTTGCAACTAGGAATATCCCCCACATTTCTCTTCACAAAGTGAAGGGTCTTGTCAGAGAGCCTTCATCGACCTCTTTCCCCTCTCTGGTGAATTGCAGTCACTCTATTAATTCAAGAAAATGGGATCCCAAAGTTTTCTGGATGATGCACAAAACGACCTCTTTAAAATTTGGATAACTCCAAGGCTTCTTTTGTACATGGCATGATTAAACAATCACATATAGAAAGTGAAAAATAAAAATGTCAATTAATATATAAAATATAAATCTTTTCAGTTTAAAATAATGTTTAATGAAGAGTCTATTAACTTCTGTAAAGTCTGTGGCCATATACATGTGTTTGTGTGTGATTGTGTGTGTGTGTGTGTGTGTGTGTGTGTGTGTGTGTGTGTGTGTGTGTGTGT
>NC_068989.1:25444689-25450377 GCF_001194135.2 Octopus bimaculoides | reverse complement strand
ATATATATATATATATATATATACATACATATATATATATGCATGTATGTATGTTTGTATGTATTTAATCAAATGAATAATAAGAGATGATGGATAATTGTCAGCTCATTACAGATGTTTATAACGCATTTTTAAAAAGAAGAATGAGGACATTACTTCATTAAAAAAAAATCCTAATCATCGAATGAAAAGTAATTTTACAAACCATAATTGTAACCCAAGAATACAGCAGGAATGTGGCTGTAGTCTGTTTAAGCTATCTATGAAATGGGAGGATGACCAACAAAGTTGGCCGTTATAGGGGTTAGGGAGTAGGGATAGGTTAGAATATAGTTTGCGAAATGGTGTCATATGATAGTTAAGGACAGCGACGCGATTTGAGATAGGAGTTTGCTGGACTGGTTCTTTGGTAGGCTACAGTGGGATGAAGGCGATATTTTATTATACTAGGCTTAGAGAAGTGGGTAGCTGGGAGAGGACCGAAGATAAAGTAAGGATAAAGAATACAGAAAGAATAAAGAAAGCAAAATGTAAAAGTGAAGGCATTATATATGCATAAAAAGCCATTTAGGCATAGTTTTGGGGTTTAGGATTCGCTAGCTAAGGCTAAAGAACAAAGGGAAGAGAGCAGATACACAGAATTTAGGGGTATTCTGTGGATATAGGTTGAATTTGGGGAGAGGGTACGAATGCAATCGAATGATAAGTTCTAACTGTTAACGAATTATAGTGTTATGCGCGATTGATTTATCTGGTAAAGTGGAAAGGTGTAGGGTGTTGTTTTAGATACGAATATGTTGTATGGGATAGTGGGGACCGCCTATAATAATAGGACATGTTTTCCTGGAGAGGAAATACCTGGTAGTAATAGTTGAGTACTACTTATCATAAACGCGTTCAAAGAAAGGGAGGGTTATATGATAAACTATAACTAGTACCGAGTTAGAGGAAATACCAGATCGGATATCAAAGAAAGCCAGCAGTAGGAAGTAGTCTAATGATTAACAATACAATTTGGAGTGTTATATATGTGGCGTTGATATTATTTAATAAGATAGAATAATCACCTTTGTGTGTATCAGAGAATGTAATTCGGGACAATAGTCGTGGTTAAGAGTTTTGGATAGTGTGTTCAATCTATTATTTAACATGCGCAACACAACTATGTCTAGGCATAAGGATTACTTACTTAGTGGAATTAGCTAAGAACTGGCTAAGGTGTGCAGTAGGGATACACTTTTTCATTTTTGTTTCCCCAAAACAATTTCCTGTATCATATTTAGATGAGCTTTTATGCATAAGTAACTGAAGTAACCTTAGCATTTATAAGATTTCACTGTTAATTTGATTGTATTGTTGAGGTCTGCATCCAGGATAGCATTGTAGTCTCCTAGCACAACTAATGTCTTGGACGTCACGAGAAATTTCTCTAGGCGCCGATATAGATCAGTTTGCTGCATTCTTGCACAAGGTGCGTAAATACCGATTAACCTGAGGGCTTTGTTGCTGTATGTCACGTCAAGGACGATCAGCCCACCTTCAGATTCCACAACGACTATATTTGTCTGCAGAGCCAAGATTTCTGGACCAGGACTACTACACCCCCCTCGACCTCCGGTCTGACCAGGAGACATGATTTTGTCATAGCCATTCAGGAGAGCTGAGAAGGTTTGTAGCCTATCCAGATTGGTCTTTGTAGCAACCATCACATGTATATCATGTGATCTGAGGTCGTCGAGGAAACATGTTTTTTTCCACTTCGAGCTCAGACCACGCCCATTTAAATAACCAAGGTTCAGAGTTGACATTTTAAGAAACAGTAAACGCTCTACTTACTTTTCGTTGGCGATGTGGGGGCTCCCCTCTTTTCTCCTCTTTCCTGAGGTATTTTTGAACGTCTTTTGACCTAGAGATGGCTTTTGGATGCCTCCCCTTTAGTTGTTTACATAATATCTTGCCTATCCAGGTACATTGTCTAGGGTAGTCCTTGTGCTTTGGATATAATGTAGTGTGGCGCTATCACATTACTTGTGTATTTTTCCTTTCGCCTGGTTTTTCTTGGACGGCTGGGCGGGGTTTTTTTTAATGTCTGAGTTACTGTATTTTCCGTTTTTGTGGGGATGGGGACGGGGATTATATCAACGTTCTTTTGGTCAATGTGCGAACAAGTGTGTACTTCCCTTCGACAGCCTCCATGGTGTCATCTGGGTGAGTTTCAATTTTACTGTCAGGTGACGTCGACGTTGACGGGGTGGATATTTTTGTTGTTGTCGGGACTGGTGTGTGCGTGGGTTGGGGCTTTTGGAATACTTATTTGGGGATTTATGTGAGAATCACAGTTGGGGGAGTGGGTGTCTTTGCTAGTGTAGGAGCTAGTGTTTGTGTGCATTTGGGAGCAGTTTTTTTGGTTTGTGAGGGGTCGGATGTATATGTTTTCACAGAACTTTGGGCCTTTACATTACTTTTCTTTTCTCCCGCGTCGCAGTCAACACTTATGTGGCATTTTCGGCCACATTTAAAACATCTAGATTTTTTTGCCCTCTACTTGAATTTTGAGAACCACGTCCTCGCCCACAAGCACTCTGTCAGGAATCCTTTCTAGGTCTTCCGGTGCCGCTTGAATGGTGGCTACAATGTTCTGCCCGAGCCAATGTTAGGGGGAAGAACGTGTTAATTGTAGGATATTAATGTTATCTTTCCTGTTAAACAACATGGCGGTCATCACCCATGCGGTATCAAACTCCGGTGGTACCTGACACCATAGAGGCTGGCAGAAGCACCGCATCTTTTGTCTTCAACGGGCTGACAGAGTGCTCGCGGGCCATATCTGTTGTTCTGAATCTGTCTTCTATTGTGCCAAACTTCCTTCCTCTTGTTATATAGCTAATATCTCTCCATATGGGTACCAGTCATTTTTCAATTTTGTTCTGTTACATATGTTTTATTTTTTTTTACTTCTGGGCAGAACGTTTTGAATATAATTGTTTTTTTTTATTTCTTGTTTTGTGTTGCTGGGAGGTGATATTTTTACTTCACTCTCCTCCTCTGTCATTCTTTTCCACATTTCCTGGAGTTTCCCCAATGGGATATCCACATTTCCATTTATACGGCGGCGACTGCCGCAAGGCCTTTGGTGACTTGTTTTGGAGGCTGGTTAGCCTCCAAAGCATCACACACTTCGAGAGGAATTTTTGTCTTATTATCTCCGTCGACATTTCGGTCGAGACAAATTAGCAGAAAACACGAGCAAAAAGACACAGTTCTAAAATTGGTGGGGGGGGGTCAATAACTTCAAATCCAATCTCTTTCAGTGGAAGGGGTGGAGCTCAATGAAGCCAAAAACGGCTGAAAAATAAAAAAAATTTTCCAAAGGAAAAATAATAGGCTTCCGTTCCTTTTTTCTGTTCAAAAATTTACTTCCTTTCATGAGGGACAACAGTTCAAATCCCACCGCCGTCAGGGAGAGGGTTACAGTTCCAAAAAAGCCAAAATGGCTGAATACATTTTTTTTTCTCAAAAGAAAATTGTAGGTTTCCCCTTTATTTTTTCCACAGTTCAAAAAATAAATTCCTCACAATAGGAACAACAGTTCAAATACCACCCACGTTTGGGGGTGCGGCACAGTTCAACAATGCCTACTAAGGAAAAAGTTTTTAAATGCACTCAGTTGAAGAATCCAGTCAAATAAACGAAAACCAAATGGCTACAAAAATTTCACTATTCCCTGGAATACCGGGAAATAAAATAGTCCAACACAGCCTGCAGACAGGCAAGAGTTCATAATAATAATCGTCAACAATAATTTTCAACGACAGTTTACAATAAATAACAGAGTTTCAACAATAAAAATGATAACTTAAAGAGCGCAACTAAAACACGACCGAAGTTTTCAAACCCGAAGCAAGCTTCTTGATATCGTGAAATTGGCCAAGAAGGCCATACACAGAAGGGAAACCACAAGGTGGGGGGAGAAAAATGAATGGAAATGATGAATTAGATAAAATGAAAAATGAAATGAAACCGTTCGTCCCCACCTCCAAGCGACTTCATTGAGCCTGTTAATATAACTTCTTTTATAGAACGCTAGTTTACAACACTATTTACGACATCATTTGAAACAGTTGATCTCCATTTTTCCGCAGAATATCTATATTATACTTCTTTAAACTAGCAAAATATTTTACCCTTTCAGGCATTGTGCTGATGTCTATTTTCTTGACACACCACTCGCAGTCAAAGTTTTCCACATAATTCATTAATCTGAACAGATAAGATAGGCCTGCCATCGCACAGTGAGTGTACTCCGGCAGACCCCTTATCCCGTTACAACCCCTTTTATCACTCCATCCCACGAGTCTATCTTATTGTAAAGTTCTTCGCTTTGTCTGTTGTACATTATCACATAAATGTCCGTTGTACGTATCACAGTGGATAAATTTGAGGCTCCCGTGTGTTTGCGTTTGTGTTTACATCAGGCAGGGCATGGGGAAGGTTGATGTCTGTAGGGAGTAGGTGTGGGTTGGTGGTTCATCCTTTACCACATATGTCCTCTTTCTCCTCTTTCTTCTTTTCCTACCATTTCCCAGCTGGTGGTCGCTTTCTCTTCCTCGACGCTGGTACTTCCTTTCGTCTGTGGTACCGTTTCATTCTCCTTCTCACGCCTCTCTTTAGCCTCTACGGGCAGTGGAGTGTCAACTACTTTCTCGAGGTTTTGTCTTTCCTTAACCTTCACGGGTGGCGTAGAACAATGCGCTCTAATGTGACTTTTCAATCCACATTTATAGCAACCGCAGAATCCTCCCTTTCTTCCACTCTGACTTTAGTTTAACGTTGCCGACCGTAATATTCTCTAGCATACTTTTGATATCTTCCGAGGTAACCTGTACTACCATGTCCAGGCTTTGTCCTTGCCAATTCCTGTGCGATGTTATGGTGGCTGGAGGACCACCACCTTCTCCTCCATGGCTAGCAGTATGGCAGCTACCAGCCGGGCTACATCCACTTCTGGGGGTATATCTTCTACCTTAACCCTGGGAGCACATCTCCCAAGGTATACGGGTAGAAGCACCACTTTTACTGTCTTAAAGGTGTTGCTGAGCGCAGCCTGACAGTAGCTACTTCCCGAAACCGCACCTCCACCGTCCCAAATGTTCTTCTTGTGGCAAGGTATGAAATTCCTTGCCAGATTGGTTTAAGTGCCCTTTCCACTTGAGCCGTCGTCATGATTTCAATCTTCGTGGCTGCTACCGAGTACGTTCTGTAGATTATTGTTGTCTCATCTCTTTCTTTTAACAATCCTTTCTGGGAGGACACCTTCTCATCGTTCCCCTCCCTTTTAATCATTTCCTTGAATTTACTTGTATCCTGCAACCTTACGTCTTCACTCCTTTCTTTCGTCGCCTCTGCGTAATTCTTCGTCTCCATCACCTCGTCAATTTTCTTCAAAAAACTGCACCATCCCTTCCTCAAGCGACAAAAATTCTGAAGAAGAAGAATTCAAAACTTCACGACTCCTCGCCCGATGCCCCTCCATTAGACAAGAGGGAAAACGTGGCTCCGTAAGACAGCAAAAAAACAAAAACACATGTGTTAAAAACAAAACCAACAATTCGACGAGCAAACACTATAACGGATGCAAGCTTCTTACCACACAGCCACGCCTGTATGTATATATATATATATATATAT
>NC_068989.1:25442578-25444122 GCF_001194135.2 Octopus bimaculoides | reverse complement strand
AGATAAAGACAAGTACCTTCATAAGTCAATATTGATTTATTGTGTTATATAAATGTTTTCTCACTTTTTTTTTTTTCAGAGTATTCTATTTTGGCATATAGCGAAGTGGTAAGATTCAAATATCTAATTGTTTTTGCGAATAACTGATGATGGTAAAGCCGTTGCTCTAGTCTAGTTGAGACTATGACATATGCAGTGTGCCATAATAAATGGAATATTTCTGTTAGTACGGCAAAATCTGTAGTCTGTGTACTTGTGTATATCCGTTTCTATGCAGTAGAAATTGGCTGTAAAAATTCTATTTTCCTACTTTTTAGAATATCTAAAACTGGCCTTCCATTTTTTTTTTCTTCTTTTGCTTTTCATTTGCATTGAAAATGTGATTGATTCATGGATGCTATTGATTATTTCTTGAAATTTTGTAAGTTTTTCGTTATTTCTGATTTAATCTACGAAGCAGTCATCCAGGTAATTTATCTAATTTTCTTTTAAAATAGTCTTTGAATCACTCTATAAAAATAACCTCCGTTCGTATATAGAGTTTTTTTATTTTTTATTTTCTGAGAACCGTCTAAAACGTGTTGCAAAAGATGTGGACAAATTGCTGTTTCTTATATTTGAAGGAATATCTTTTAAAGATATTTTATACGAAACTCAACAGAAACTCCGAGCAGAGATATTAAACAAAAATATTTTTTTCTAACACAAGAGAAAACTATTTTCTACACAAAAGGTAATATTTATCTCCCACTTAATATGGAATTTGTGTGTTAAAACACAGTATACTTCCTTATTAACCACCAAATGACATCTCTTATGGACATGTGGTGTATAAAAGCGATCGTGTGTTTATTTTTGCCGGGTGATAACTGACCGCTACGTCCGCCGGAACTGCCTTCTAATACACCAACCACATTAATTGGAAAAAAAAGATCCTTTTGTTTTTACTTCTGCTTTTTCTCTATTAATTAATTTTCAATAGGCCCAAAGGTTATTTGCGATACTAGTAAATGAAGTGACAATGATACTCTATATATCGTTGACAGATGAATCGGCGACTATGTCTACGCTGGACATCTGTCATTGACAAACCCACGGAAGGGCAATATCTCTAGACTTGACATTTCTGTCGGACGTAGCAGACAGGTATCGCCTGTCAATGATATAGACACGAGTACTTTTATGAACCACGAGTTTATATGAGAGCTTATCCCGTAGTACATAACGCAGTATTCTGTGTTCTAGGAAAACACATTAAGTGGGAGATAAATATTGACTTTTGATATTAACACTGCTTCTGTCGCTATTAATTATTTTTGTTTACGCATCGCGTCTGGAAACCAACTGTCAGCCAAATTACCTGACGTAATAAAACTATCCATATCCTCTAACATATCAGATATTCTCATTAAAAAAACACATTCAAATGACAACGGTGTGTGTATGTGTGCGTGCGTATGTGTGTGTGTTTGTTTGCGTGTGTGTGTGTGTGTGTGTGCGTGTTTGTGTGTGCGTGTGTGTGTGTGTGTGTGTGTGTGTGTGTG
>NC_068989.1:25441883-25442476 GCF_001194135.2 Octopus bimaculoides | reverse complement strand
TATATATATATATATATATATATATATATATATATATATGCGCACATATACATTTATACACACACGCATAAATGCCTCCTTAAATGTAAATTACCGGATAAATATATAAACGGCAATGAACCATCGTGTATAGTGTACACAAGGACAGAAATTGCAATATATTTTGACAAATTATGGTAATAAAGAACAATTATGTAAAAGACTAAAAAATACTGTGTATTTCTGATGTATATGTAGATGTTTGTGTTAAGAAACTTGTTTTTCATAACTCTGTAGGAGGAAGGAATTTTTATAGATACAGATGCACAGTAAATCAGGAAGAAAATAAAGATAAACAGAGTTCGATAAACTGCATCATGGCGAAATATATGTAAACTCAATACAGGCACATGAAATATATAAAACCTAATCTAAGAAGTGGGTGTGTTTGGATCAAGGGGAATTTTCTTCATTCGTTTTGGTCAATTTGGATAACTGGAATTTGGATAACTGAGAGGTACTCAACCATTTCTATAATTTCGAAGGTTATTGCCGCTTATGCTTAAACAAAATAATATATATGCATATACTTATATATATATATATATATATAT
>NC_068989.1:25438028-25440949 GCF_001194135.2 Octopus bimaculoides | reverse complement strand
GAGAGAGAGGGAGAGAGAGAGAGAGAGAGAGAGGGAGATAAATAGATAGATAGATAGATAGATAGATAGATAGATAGATAGATAGATAGATAGATAGATAGATATCGATAAATGATAATGAATTTTCTTGTGTCTAAAGATAATTGTTTGAACTTACTCATGCCCGCATGCACGAGTTCGTGCGTTCGCTCCGAGCAGTGAAACAGTCACTAATATTAATATACGCGCTTATATTTTAGCAGCTATTAGAATATCGTCTTCGAAGAGACGTAGAAAAGAATAACGTTATACTTGTCGTGCCATTCTCGAATGTGCTTGTGTTGGTTGGAAGGTATATCATCTCTAGACCCTCCTCTGAAACTTGAAATTAAAAATACAAGCAAAATCATAACCTGCTACCAAAATTAACACAATCCCCTTTACTTGTTAGCTACTGATGTGTGTACAAAATGCGAACAATTGTTTGGAAACTAAATTTCCCTACGCAAACTTAAACAAAGTTGTTTCACACCTACTGGCATTTACACCAGTGATGATGGAATAAGAACATTAAAGTATCAAAATTAAATATTACTCTAATCTTTGAGCTAAGGACAATCAGGACCGGGAGTTAGAAAATAGTATTAGTAATCAAAACTCATACCCACTGCAAAACATAAGCAGCAGATGGCCGTTTGTGTTTGCCTTGCCAATCCCGTGTTTCTTTGTTACGTCACTTCATATGGATGTATCCCAACCTACGCGTGCATGGAAATCATCAAAGAGAAAGTTTATCATGGATAGAGACATCTCTCAACTGGCTACGTTGCTCAGAGTAGAACTGTTCTTTGACAACTTCATTTGAGTTCATGGTTTATATATATACTAGATGTACCCGCCGTGATCCGTTGGGTCACAAAGAAGTTGAATATGACGTTGCGCAGCGGGAAAGGAAGAAGTATTATTTCGAACTTCATGTAACAAAATTCTTAAATAATACAGTTTACCTCCCTTTGATGTGACAACACAAACATGACTAAGTGTTTCTTCTTTGAAAACGTTCAAATGGCCTTCACCATTTTTTCCTCGCTTTCTTTGTCATTATTTGTTACTACTGTTCCAAGTGAAATACATTGGTAATTCAGCATAAAGTAATGTTTTTGTAAAGTCATCATTGATGCACAATCAAAAGAAATCTGTCAACGTTGTTTTCATACTTTACTCATTGACAACCATATATATCCTCATAATCACTGAGCAATATTTTTTGTTCATCTGGTTGTCTCACTATTGCACTGGCAGTCTCACGAACTGAAGCACTTAAGTGAATGCAACTGCTTCCGGTGGTCCGATACCTAGCCATTAAATATTGACTAATTTCGTTATCATTTTTATTTGAACAGTAGCTTGGTCATTTCCATTCAGTGTGTACTTGATGACGAATTTAATTGACTTCACCGAGACAACGATTTCAAAGTTGCAGTGGCATTTGTTGTTGTTTCTTTTTCCATTATTATGAGATTCAACTCCTACCATTGCACCTGATCTCCGTCTATATTGGTAGTCTCTCTGTTTTTCTACCCTTTGATTAAGTTGATAAAGATTAATATTTTATATTAAATAAAATAAAATAGTAATTTTCCCATTTAAAAAACAATCAAGTACCCGTGACTCAAAAATATCTCACAAAAATATAGGGGGAATTTCTGTCTTTCAAATCCACAGCGCGCCGAAAGTTGTATGAATGATTAAGGGACGAAAACAGAAAATAAGAAAAAAGGACGGACGGCGGTAGCTCATAGGACTGCTTGAAGTGTCGACATTTTCAACTTGATTCTTTTTTAAAGGGGAAATGACTATTTCATATGTAATCTTCATCATTTTAATCAACAGTTTCTAACCTACATCCAAGGTTCTTTTATTGGAACTTCAACATCAACAGGGTATTTTTGTATGTGTATATAGATATGTGCAAATTTGTATGTTTTGTTGTATGTATATATTCTCGTACATATAGTTGCATATCTAGACATGCTCATATATACTTAAATGATAAATTTCTGGGAAGTTTTGCAGACTTTTACAGTTCCAGCGATAGACTGCTTTGAATCGGCTTTCCACAACTGTACACTGAGTGGAACAGTTGTATGTATGTATGTATGTATGTATGTATGTATGTATGTATGTATGTATGTGTGTATGTATGAATGTATGTATGTATTTATGTATGTATGTATGTATGTATGTATGTTTGGTTGTTTGCTTGTATAATACACACACACGCCTACATTTATATTTAGTAGTAAAATGTAATACATGCTGATTCTGACATACTGACGGACAGCATTATAAATAGTCTTTGCAAATATATCATCCCTCAGGCGCCGGTAGGGGGCAGTTGCTGATGATGTGAGTGGTATGAAACGCTGTGCTATAGAGGAAGAGACATTTTCTATGAAACTGGGGAGTTTTAGTCGCATTTTCGTTTCTCTTATCAGTTATTTAGGTGCTATTTATTCACCTTGCATTAACCTGCTTCAAGATACCGAAGTTATATTCTTGTAGATGGAATGTAATGTATTTATAGTCTACCTCTAAATACTGATCTTATCCTCTAGCATACGGGATTTGTAACCATGCATTGCTTTTTGCTATTCTGATGCCAGCTACGCCTCTGAGATTCTGTTTCGGTAGGGCGGGTCCAGCATCTTTAAGGTCGTACGAAACAGTTGTATTCTCAGAGTATCTGCCTCGTAGTTTCCAATTCTGAAGATGTTACTTTCAGTTTTGAGTAGACTTGGAACGTATTAATTTATTTATGTATATATGTATGTATCTATGTATCTATGTATGTACGTGAATATGTGATTATATTAATATGTGTATGTATATATGCAGATACGTGTATATATGTAAATATATAACATTATATATATATATAT
>NC_068989.1:25428771-25437111 GCF_001194135.2 Octopus bimaculoides | reverse complement strand
TTAAGTGCCAATCAAGCATTGAATTACTTCACTTAAAATGTTGGCCTTGTGCCAAAATTAGAAATAATAATAATAATAATAATAATAATAATAATAATAATAATAATAATAATAATAATAATAATCTTTTCTAATATAGACACAAGGTCTGAGAATTTAGGGGAGGAGGATTGCCAATTACCTTGACCGCAGTACTCAACTGTTATTTATTTTATAGATCCCAAAAGGATGAAAGGCAAAGTCGAGTTCGACGGAACTCAGAACGTAAACACAGACAAAATGGCACATTTTTGTGAGGTGGGGGTCACAGTCGATGAATTTGAACCCAGTACTGAACTGTTACTTAATTTATCAACCTTGAAAGGTTGATAAATTTTCACAATTAACCCAAACAATTTTTACAGGGAGATAGGGAAAATACCAGTTCCATAAATTCTGCCCCATTAAAAGAAGTGCAGAAATTTTGGAATTAAATTTAGGCAGAAGAAAAAAACACACAATGAAAAGGGCCCTCGGATTGATAGAATAACTACAGACTTAGACTCCTTAGAAGAGCAAAGGTGTGATGGTATCAAGGTAGAGGATGTAATATCTGCTCTCAGGAAGTCAAACAAATGGAAGTCTCCAGGAGAGGATAAAATTCCTAACTTCTGGTTGAATGCCTTCCCAGAGAGTCATGAACTGCTAATAAAACTTTAAAACAATGTTTAGCAACAACCTAGTATGATTCCCTCTTGACTGTTACATTCCTACTTCCAAAAAATGACGGAACAAATAAACCAAAAAATTATAGACCCATAATCTGCTTAACAATAATGTATAAAATACTAACATCTGTCTTGACTGAATATACCTATAGTTTTTAGTAGAAAGTGACATATTCCCAAATGAGCAAAAAGGATGTAAATGTGGGTTCTATGATTGTAAAGACCAGCTATTCATCAAAAGGATGATCTTGGAAGATTGTCACAAACGTCACAAAAACTTGGATAGACTGTAAAAACGCTTTTGATAGTCTACTACATTGCTGGATTAAGAAATGTCTGGAAATATATAAAATAGCACCTGCTCAGCAAAACTTCTTGTCAGTATCATGGAGAACCACACTGACTTTGACAAGGAAACTCTCAATGCTGGAGATGTAAGAACTTTATGTGACATTTTCGTGGGTGACTCTCTATCACCACTCTTTTGTCTAGACTTAACGCCTCTCTCGAAATTGTTCAATGTTGTACAATATAGTTATAAAATGTTTGATAAAAATATAAGTCATCTCATTTACATGAATGATTTAAAGCCTTTTGCAAAAAATGACCAACAACTACAAAACTTACTAGCGATTGTTAAACAATACAGTGATGACATCAGGATGCAATGTGGCCTCGATAAATGTGCGAATCTACCTTTATCAAAGGAAAAACGACAGAATCAAACATTCAGTGATGATGGAAAGGACCATAATAGAATGTTATCACATGGTAAGAGCAATGCTCAAGACATAGCTGAATGCAAGAAACAGGATCGAAGCGATCGATACTTTAGCCATACGAGTCGTGGATTACAGTTTCAATATCATTAACTGGTCAATCACTGAAATATATAATCTTGACAGAAAAATATGAAAATAGTTGACACTGCACAGATAGCAGCACCCTAAAACATATATAGAACCACTTTACCTGCCAAAAAAGCGGGTGGCTGTGGTCTTAACAATGAAAATTGCCACTCTTGGCCTAAATACCTACTTGAAAAACTTTGATGACTGGATATTGAAACTTGTCTGAAAGCATGAATGCAAGAAAACATCATTGTTGTTGTTGGCATCGTTTTGTCTCGGGAGATAATGGAGTTGGGCATAAACTAATCCAGTCTGGTTTTTACATTTCATGTCCTGTCCAGTTTCTTCTCCAGTTTTGCGCAGGCCAAGGTTAGATGTAAGGAAATCCTGGGTTGCCCAATTGTCAGGATTCCTCTCTCGACCTTGTTGACGTAGTCCAAAAGAGTGCAGAGCATTACGTTTGGCACCAGCTCGGTTGCAGGAGCTGCCGAAAGACTGTCGAATCGTACACTAAACCGCCTACTGGGCTTCACTCCAGATTTCCTTGAAGGTTGTCTCCTTTCCGTAACCCTGGATAGGGGCCCATACTGGTTACTGTCAGCCGGAGCCAGCAGAGCCCGAGACTCGAGTCAGGCAGGATCGTCACTCCCTGAAGTAGTGAAGTAAATCGCTACCAACTACCTAATGAAAACAAGAAAACATCATACTCAGTAAGAAAATAGGCAAAAGAATATCTAAGTGAATTCCAAATACAACTTCCAGAATTAGACGTACTGGAAACAAGCAGGGGAAAAGCTAAGCGTATGATAACCCGTGCTAAAACTGCTGCTTTAGATATTCTTACTGATAAGTAGCAAGAAAAACCATTCAATGAGAGATAATAATGCCGATGTTGACAAAGCTCTTATCCATTAATATCTAGTGTCTTCTGGCTTAAAATCAGAAACATAAAGGTTTATTATAACATCCCAAGATCAGTGCCAACCTACAAGGAGAGGCCAACATATTAAAGAACGGTAGTACACCAACATGTTGTGTATGAAAACAACAAAATGAAAGCATTGCTCATGCTGTCTCCATGTGCTGTCATCTTGTGCCTACAGAGTATCTCAACAGTCATGATAGACCGGCACAATATATTCACTGGGTAATTTGCAAAAACCCAGACCTGCCCCATGATAAAGACTGGTGGGAACACAAACCACCTCCGGTGCTTGAAAATGATCACATCTTACTGGAACTTCACCATTCAAACTGACAGAAAAATAGTTGCGAATAGGCCAGACATTACATGGAAAGACTTCAGACAAAACCATGCCTCCTCATTAATATGACTCCCAATCGACATAAATGTATTTGTCAACACCTACCAAAAACTGAGCAAGTATAAAGATTTTGAAATAGAAATTGGCAAAATGTGGAACCTCAAGAATAAAAAAAATACATGTTGTCATAGATGCCCTAAGAACGATAGCAAAAGGGGTTGATTCCTACCTAACTAAGATAGCAGGAAACCCCAAACTTGCAGATATTCAAAATATAGTACTCATGGGAACTGACATGTCCTACGTAAAATAATATGTAATCTCAAATTTTAAAGCAAACTCATAATTTTCTTGTTTTCCTAAACATTCTCTTGAACAATACCATGTGCAAAATCAAATATATAACGCCCTTGGCATAACACCAACATGAACTTCTAGCTTGCTGTCTCTTCAGGTTCCTGAGTGAGACTTGGAGTCAAATTGTACAAATACAAAGCAAAAGTCAAACATACAATAATAATCATATGTGCTACAGCTAATTTTCTGTTCAACACCACAGATTTGTTGTCAGTTGAGCTTAACCATTTGAACATGTCTCTTCGTGACTGACGATATTTGCATCACTGATGACGGGCAGAAGCAGTTGAGAATCATCAGAGCGATGTGTTGAGAGTAATTTTGGGGATTAGAATAATACAGCCCTGGGAATATGGCTATGTCTTTCAACATGCTTACACAACTATTATGGTTGTGATGCATGTACCTGATATACCCTTATTAGATAGGTTGTCATCATGGGTATATTGGCCTTCGTAAATTTTACTCCAGTGTCATTTTGTTAGCATGCACTGTTCTCTCACTCATAATGATGATGATGATAATGATGATGATGATGATGATGATGATGATGATGATGATGATGATGATGATGATGATGATAAGAAGAAGAAGAAGAAGAAGAAGAAGAACATGCAGCAATAATGATAATAATAATAATAACAACAACAACAACAAAAACAATAACAACAACAATAATAATAATAATAATAATAATAATAATAATAATAATAATAATAATAATAATAACAATAATAATAATAATAGGTAACAACACTCCTTCCCAGTTACAAACTATAGCTACAATATTCTTAACTGGACACTAAATGAACGAATCAAAATAGACAGGAAAAGGAAAATGGTGATAGTATTTAGGATACGCCACCCAAAATCTGACATAGAAACGCCATATATATACAATGTATCGTAGGTGGTAGAGGCCATATACAAGGGACAAAATTATTACAAAATAACCACCATAAGACTACAAATATACCTGCTTCAGAAGCAAGGAAAACTAATACAAATAGCCCCAGTACATGAACAAAACAAAAAATCTTCTTTCAGTATTTAAGGAAGCTGACAGATACAAAGACGTCATAGTACTTAACAACTATGAAGAAAAGAAGAAACAATAAAAACTGTAAAATAACTGAAATCCAAACTAAACCTGGAATAGAAACGGATCATGATAAAGCAATGGCAAATATTGGGTTAAGCTAAACAGAAAAGAAATAGACAAAATGAAAACCCAACAATGGCTGTGAAGCTGAGGACTGAAAGCAGAGAATGAAAGATTTTTTAATTGCAGAACACGATCAAAGCGTTGCCAGCAGAAATAACCAAAAACACGTAATGAAAAGAAATAAAGCCAGTAACTGCAGGATATGTGGTGATGGAGAAGAAACAATAAATTATATTGTCTCTGTCTGGCCAGTCCTAGCTAAGAAGGAATATATTCACAGACACGACAGAGTTGGGACTTACAAGTATATATAACATAGAGAAAATAGCACTACTAGGCACCGCACACATCCTACGTAAAACACTTTCGATACAGTGAAAATAAGAGCACAACAAACCCATAGCACATAACCAAGGCAAACAGAGCTGCGCTCGATAGTGCAATGAAAATACGTGATAAAAATACGATAACTGAATAATAATAATAATAATGATGATGATAATAATAATAATAATAATAATAATAATAATAATAAGAAGAAGAAGAAGAAGAAGAAGAAGAAGAAGAAGAAGAAGAAGAAGAAGAAGAAGAAGAAGAAGAAGAAGAAGAAGAAGAAGAAGAAGAAGAAGAAGAACAAGAAGAAGAAATGTCCGATGCAGTACCAGGCAGTGGCTCTCATGGTTTCTGATCTTAATTAATTGGAAGTGTTATCATGTACATTGTTTTGTCTTGGTATAAAAGATGGGCTACAATAAATATTCTGCTCAATGCCACAGATTTGTTTGTCAGTTGTTTGACCTTAAACAGTTGAGGATGTCCCTTGGTGGCTGACGATATGTGCGTCTCTGATCATGAGCAGAAGTCGTGGGGGAGCATCATAGCCATGTGTTGATATAAGATTACCATGACGCGCGCATATGGTTGTGATGCATGTGCCTGGTGTACCCTTATCAGACGGGTAGTCATGATGGGTATAATGGGCTTTGTATGTTTTACCTCAGTGTCACTTTGATGGCATGCACTGCCCTCTCACTCAATAATAATAATAATAATAATAATAATATTAATAATAATAATAATAATAATAATAATAAGCTGAACTGGCAATTACGGAAATGCTTGGGCACCCTGGGTTCCAAGGTTATAGCATATCTCAGTTGCTTTTTGTTCTCTTTATGATATCCCTGGCCTTTGTACTTAGAAAAATGAATCTGAGGTACACCTAATGGGAAATCCTAAACTATCAGCCACCTCCACTTCATAAATGAGTTGAAACTGTATGGCAAGGATGAGGCACAAGTAAGTTACTTGGGGAACACGGTCCACTGTTTTAGTGCTGATATTAGAATGGAACTCGGATAACTTGGATTTGCAGAATAATCTACCTAAACAGAAGCAAAGTACAGTTCCTAACAGGGATAGAATTACCGAATAGAGACTTGATTAAACAAGTTGAAACGCAAGGATACAAGTACCTTGATGTACTAGAGTTCGACGAGATAAAGGAGAACGAAATGAAAAAACAACTCGGCATATTTCCGAAGACAAAGTTTGGTGTTGCATTCAAAATTGATCGGATGGAATAAGATCCAAGCAGGTAATTATAAAATGGCAAAAGTGAGAAATGATGAAAATCGATAACGAAGCCAGAAAAAAGATGAGAGTACACGGAGTCTTCAACACTAAGAAGTGACATGGATAGACTGTACTTGTCCAGAAGAAAGGTTGGGAGAGGGTTAATCAATTCCCAGAACTATATCGAGGCAGAAGAAAACAGCTTAGGGTGGATTATTTACATTATTTACATTTGACAGATATTTGTCCTCATCTTGTTTGTTGTTAACACAACTTTTCGGCTGATATACTCTCCACCCTTCATCAGGTGCCTTGGGGAAATGTCAAACCTGGATTCTCATTCCTAAGGTATTTTTTCGATGTTATCATTATTATTATTATTATTATTATTATTATTATTATTATTATTATTATTATTATTATTATTATCATTTTTATTTTTATTATTATTATTATTCAGGTCACTGCCTGGAATCGAACTCGGAATATTGGGGTTAGTAACTCTTAACCATATGCCATATGTAGTCACGGTATATGGCATAGTGGTTAACGGCGCGGGCTACTAATATCCGTCAAATGTAAATAATGTACATAATTCCTCATCTCTTAAATATAGAACTGCAGCTTGGGATGGTATGTAAAACAATGCCGTGGAGCCATTGTTGAAACATACGAAGAAGGCCGGCGTCATGTGTAAATTGTGTAACAGGACTGGATGTGACTACAACTGTTACGGCAAAACAATCAAACCTCTCTTGATCTAAAACTGTATGTTAAAAATCATAAACAGCTAGAAACATTACTACAGACAGGACATAGATTTATCAAAGAAATAAACATGAAATTTGGCTTAGTAAAATGTGCCAAAGTAACATTGAAAAGAGGTAAAACAAACTAAGCGTAACAACATCACACTAGATAAAGCAACTGGAATAAGGGGATTAAACCAAAACCATGCATACAAATACTTAGGAATCAGTAAACGAGATACAATACAACACAAGCATACGAAAGAGAAGATACGAAAGGAATAATATAGAAGATTTAGATTAATATCGAAACAGAGCCAATTCGAAAAACTAGATAATAGGTGTCGTTCCAGTTATATGTTACAGCTACAATATTCTTAATCGGACTCTAACATAAACAAGGAAACAAGAAAAATAATAAATAGATTTAGGATGCACCACCCAAATGTGACATACAACTTGTCGAAGGTGGTAGAGTTCTTATACAGCTAAAAGAAACTATAACAAACACCATAGGACTACAGAAATACTTACTTCAGAATCAAGGAAAACTAATACAAATAGCTACAAATCACGAACAAAACAAAAAACTGTGTTCAGTCTTTAAAGAAGCTGACAAATACAAAAAAGAAATCATACTACGAAAAATCCCAACAATGGCTGAGAAACTCAGGGGTCAAAGCCGAGACTGAAGGAATTTTAATTGCAGCTCAGTATCAAAGGCTTCCCACGAGAAATCACCAAAAACATGTAATGGAAAGAAATACAAATAACTGCAGAATATGTGGTGATGGAGAAGAAACAATAAATCATATTATCTCTGGCTGCCCAGTCCTGGTTAAGAAGGAATATATTCAAAGACATGACACAGTTCGGACTTATATACACTGAAAGTTATACCAAAACTATGGAATAACAGCAGAAAAAAGATGGCATCGGCACATGCCAGAAAAGGTCGCAGTAAATGGGAAAGCAACTATACTTTGGGATGTGCCAATACACACAGATAGAGAAATTAAGGCCAATAAGTTGGATATAGTTATCAGAGATCACCAAGAAAAAAGAGGCTTTCTAATCGATGTATCAATACCAACAGATGGCAATGTTTCTCTAAAAGGAACGGAGAAACTTTCAAAATACAAAGATCTAGAAATAATGGTATCACGAATGCGAAGCCTAAAAACAAAACAATTCCTATCATAATATGCGCATTAGGTATGATTTTTTTTTTAAACTCAGACAAATACATAACAAAAAACAAGGACTTACAAGTATATATAACATACAGAAAATAGCATTACTAGACAGCATACATATCCTACGTAAAACAATTTCAATACAGTGAAAATAAGAGCACCGCAACAAACCACAACACATACCCAAGGAACTCACAGCTGTGCTCGGTAGTGCAGTGAAAGTACGTGATAAAAATAAGCCTACTGAATAATAATCATAATAATAATAATAATAATAATAATAATAATAATGATAATAATAATAATAATAATCAAAGCAGAGACTGAAGGATTTTTAATTGCTGCACAAGACCAAAGCCTCCCCACCAGAAATTACCAAAAACACATAATGAAAAGAAATATAACAAGTAACTGTAGAATATGTGGAGATCGACAAGAAACAATAAATCATATTATCTCTGGCTGCCCAGTCCTG
>NC_068989.1:25423523-25427867 GCF_001194135.2 Octopus bimaculoides | reverse complement strand
CAGTTTTTAAGTTACAATTTAATAAGGGGCGTAAAGAAAAAAGACAGAAAAAATAGAAAAAAGAAGACGACTGAAAAGAAGGAAAGGAAAAGAGAGAAAGAAGAATATTTAATCAAACAGTTTTGTATAAATTTGATGATATTCTCCTGTCATCTTATTCATTCCTCCAGGGCGTGATGTTAATAACCCACAAACATATTTCTCCTCATACATTCTGAGAAGCGAAAGTGGGGCAAATTCAGAATAATTTCTGAGAATATGCACTTTCAAGTCTTCTTCAAAATTGCAGCTGCTTGAAACGAAATGTTCAGTAAGTTCTGTCGAACTACCGTAATTGGGCCTGACGTCGAATCTGTGCCCATTAAACCTTTTATTTAATCATTCTGTTGTACAACCAACATAAATCAAGTTGTGTTTTGTGCATTCTGCAGCGTACACCAAATGGGAATCTTTACATGTTCCACCTTCTGTATAAATCATAACATTTCTCTTACGATTTCTGATGGAATTCACTTTACTCGTGTTGTTGACAGTGAACAGGGCTTACCTCTCTTGCAGCTGTTCTTTAAGGATATCCCGAGAATTGATGAAGACTTGTTTCCACAAATCTTAGGAACCTTTTTTTTTTTTAGAAATAATACATTTCTAAATCTTTCAATGAGATTTATTCAGTAGGAATCTTTCTTAGAATTCTTGCAGAAAAAAGGTGGCATTTTCAGCAAGTCCACAATAATAGACTCTGGTTCGTATTCATACCCCTCATTCGTTCCTTTAAATATACGTTGTAGGCACACATTCCAATATACTCTTTTAACGATACTCGTGCAATTCTATTTTTTATGCTCGCTTAGAGGATGTCGGAAGAAAATACTTGGGCCGGAGACCAAGTAGCAGTGTCCTTTCTCCCTTGGAACGAAACATTTCGAAGACACCAGAGGAGGGAATGAAAACATCCAGCGACAGGAGAGAAAGATGACAATATCAACCTCATCCTCCACCAACAGTACCATGCAGTCAATGCTATCGACTCTTCTATGTATGAATTAATCTACAAAGTCAGCAAGGGTATCACTATAGAGGAAGCGTTCAGCAAAGAAAATAATTTCTCGTGTACGAGACAAAGCCGATGAAGATGACGATAACGACGACATTTACCTTCTGAACGAGGTTTAAGAACCTTTCAAGCCTCTTGCAGTTTATTGTCGAACACAGTTTTGCAAGTTGACAATGTGTGTGTAAATTTTATCATTCTTCTGCCTGATAGTTAACAGTCTCGGTGTTTTGCGGGATGCACCAGTTGCCACAGGAACGTGTTCCTCTTCATTTGAAAAGTTCCTAATACGCCTGAATTTTCACAGCTCCCATGCTGTCCACTCTACTGTCACACGGGGCTGCAAAGGCAATAAACTTTCACAAATTGTTCTTTGCGTTCTTTACCGTCAGATTTGGTGGCCTTGCTTCAGTAATGTAATCAGCCGATTAGGGAACATACCATAAAGTCTTGTAAATGTCATTTAAAATAATAGCCCGAGGCTTGTGTTGTTGCACCCTTACGGCACAGACCCCTGCCCTGCTTCCAATATTCCAACGTATTTCTTTCTATCGACACAGTCTTGCCTGATTTTATAACCTTTTTGTTCTAGCTTATAACACTCATTTAACAGATGGTTAATAGTTTGCTATGTTTTGTAACACATTCTGTATTTGCTGCCAAACGTTTATCAATTTGCCTTCATCAAATTCATTCAAATAACCTGTCCAAGAGCGGCTATTATTAGTGATTTCCTTTCTTGTTTCATGCTCACATCCTTCCGCCACAAACAAGACTTTAGAATTCGTAAAAAGATTGACAAGAGAATATCTTTTCAGCCATTTGTTATATTATTCTTCTTCCTATTTTTGAAAATTTTCACACATTCAGTGATCTCTTCTTACATGAAGTAAGCTTGTAGCATTAAGCGTGACTATTTCTTCATAAACAATGTTCTGCATATAAATATATTTCTATACTTCTCAATATATAGATTGTAAACCCCAAATTGGAGCACTGTTATTGTCGTCTTCATTTAGACAAATCCCTCTTTATTTCCGCCTTCGTAAATAGAAGGCGCGATATAAAATTTTTGTACGGCGACATTTATTATGAATTGTGATGAGTTCCTAGATCTTTTATTCAATTCATTTTGTTTTGACTATATCGACTATGAAGTGATATTATTGTTATTTTTTCACTGATGGTGGTAGTAGTAGTAGTAGTAGTAGTAGTAGTAGTAGTAGTAGTAGTAGTAGTAGTAGTAGTAGTAGCAGCAGCAGTAGCAACAGCAGTAGCAGCGGTGGCGGCGGCGAAAGAAGAAGAAGAACAAGAACAAGAACAAGAACAAGAAGGCTAGATAGATTGGTGGTGAAATAGCTTCGAGCAAAACTCTCTATGTACTGAGTTCAAATCCCGTTGAGGTCAAATTTCTCTATCATTGTCAGGGACACAGTGATAAAGTCCCATTTAAAATCTGGTGGAGTTGATGACATCCAATAACCTATACCTGTATAATTAGTGTTTTTGTACTAATATTGGCAAATCCCAGCAAGTTTTAAGAAGTAAAATGATGATCTTCGGTAATTGTAACGGTTACTTACTGAAATCAAATCCAGCTGAAATTAGTTTTCAGTCATCATTTCTGGTCCATTACAGAATTGACTCACACTTCGTCTGAAACTATTGGGCATGTATCAAAAGTTCAAGCTTTAATATTATTGTTGTTGTTGTTGCTGCTGATGCTGTTGCTGTTGTTGTTGCTGTTGTTATTGTTGTTGTTGTTATCGTTTTACTTCTCAGAACGTTCGGTTTTGTTTGTTCTAATAGATAGCAGCCTGGTATCAGAGGTCTCAGGGGGTCTCTTTCTGCATATCATAAGATTTGATGATTGGTAGATAATTATCGTGGGAGACATTCAACATCCAAGTACCAATCTCAAAATCCAAGCTCTCTCCAGCAGAGCAGTTTTGGGGTGCTTGCATTGCTCTCATGTCAATTCCGATGTCTTTGCCATATTTCTCCAGCTTGGTTGTTAGTACTCTGAGTGCCCCTACAACTACTGGAATAACAGACACTTTCCTCATAGTCCACATTTTTGAAATTTGGTCTTTTAATAGGCTATACTTTTCAATTTTTTGTAGTTCTTTGCTACATATGCGTGCTTTTCCAGGTATTGCTATATCTATAATTTCGATTTCCTTTTCAGCTTTATCTACCGCAACAATATCTGATTTCCGAGCCTCCATTAGGGAGTCACACTGGATTGTAAAATTTCACAGTACTTTATGTTCCTTGTTCTCTGCGCCTCCTTCTGTTTCTTATTCGTACAATTCCCCTGCTATGTTCAGGCCTAACTTTTCACATAGCTTCCAGTGGACGAACTTAGCCATATTATCGTACCTCCTTTTGTAGTTTTTTGGGGGACAGCTTGTTACACACACTCACAATATGTGAAACTGTTTCGTTTCTGCTGCCACACATGCTACAAAGGGGTGATTCACTACTCTTATATATTTGGAACTTGGTGCAATTAGTTCTCAGAGTTTGTTCCTGGGCGCTGGATATCAATGTCTCACTATATACTTTCAGATCACTTTTTCTTAGCCATCTCCAAGAGTTGATCTTGTCTTTTCCTGAGGTATTGCCCATACACTGGTTTCAGTTACCAGTTGATCACTCCTTCTTGTTATCTTGTTTCTTAAATGTTTGTGGGTGCATCACATTTTCGATAAGTATTGTATTATTATTATTATTATCATTATTATTATTAATAGTAGTAGTAGTAGTAGTAGTAGTAGTAGTAGTAGTAGTAGTAGTAGTAGACGTATTGTATATACTTGGCAGATTGCCGGTAACGTACGTTCACTTTCATAGTGTTTGTTGCGTATTTGTTTAATGGGGGCGGTCGAGGATGATAGTTAATCATGTAGCATTAAGAGCATGAAGTAGGCTCGTAGCATTAAGAGTGACTATTTCTTCATAAACAATGTTCTTGTTTTATTTTGTAGTGGATAAGCAAAAAGATTTGCTTTTACTCCCACACAAGATGCTCCTACATAAAGTTGGCCATGTGAAAAGCTTGGTTGTTCAAGTTGCAATCCACCAACTTTTAGTGTATAGCCCTGACTTTTATTAATGCTCATGGTCAAAGAAGCACAGATAGGAAATCGAGCATTAAAACTAACAACAAAACAAGAGGACGTAC
Organism: Octopus bimaculoides; assembly: GCF_001194135.2. Taxonomy (NCBI): domain Eukaryota; kingdom Metazoa; phylum Mollusca; class Cephalopoda; order Octopoda; family Octopodidae; genus Octopus; species Octopus bimaculoides. Next base: position 25,423,629 of record NC_068989.1, on the reverse strand, counting down.
ACATGAAATGTATAAGTATATATACAAGTATATATACATATATACATATACATATATATATATACATATATATAAATATATATATATATATATATATATATATATA
>NC_068989.1:25415118-25423349 GCF_001194135.2 Octopus bimaculoides | reverse complement strand
TATATATATATATATATATATACATTTATATATATATATATATATGTGTGTGTGTGTGTGTGTGTGTGCGTGTGTGTGTGTGTGCGTGTGTGTGTATGTATGTATATACAAACACACACACATACACACACACACACGTATAAAGATCTTAAAAGGCCAGCACGAAAACCCGAAATAAGTTTCAAAGAATGCCTTGAAAGGGTGTGAATGAAGCACGAGAAGATCAAGAGAAAGCTTAGAAAGAATGAGCCAATAGAAAAGGAACGTGTATTGGTTTTTTCTTGTGTGATTTGTAGGCGGAAATGCTTAAGTCTTGCAGGCTTGATCAGCCACCAAAGAAGCAACGGGAATGGGCCCTTTGTAAATTATGATACAACTATCGTTGAGAGCAAGAAATATGCAGCTTGTGGAAAGGTGTGTCTTTCAACTGGAGGATTAAAAGACATGTCAAAAGATTTCATACTGTGGTACCGAATCCTTCTCCAAGGATGTGCATTATGCAATAAAATGTACAAATCTTTGACGGGGCCATACAATGATTTTTGTCCAGCGATGGTTTCGCTCGTATAAGAGTAAGCAGGCACGCACAAACATACGCGCGCGTGCGCGCACACACACACACAAACAAGCAAACACACAAACACATAGAGTGAATAAACTGACGTCTAAGTTACGCAAAAAGGAAAATAACACTGACATCTCATTATAAAAGATACACAGAACCTCAAAAGAAACGCGAGATGTGTGTGACTGTGAAATATGTTTTAATTTCATTATGTCAGAGATAAATTTCGATAAATATGATAAAGTCAATTTCTTGCATGTACTTTGACCACAGTCTATGGGTCGTTGTCATGTGTTCTGATAGTGAGCGGATCAAGCACATCGAGGTTGTAGGGCGTGACATGTTCAACAGCCCGTATGCCCTCCCGGGGTGTTCAAATAGCCATACACTGTCGGAACATGGAGTACATTAGGCGGTTCAAAAAAGCCATTGGCTCCTGTGCCCATACACTCAGGGAAGCTCCCTCCAGTTCCTCACGGGTTATCGGCCTTGGGACCACCTGGTTCAGCTGTTTCTGGATTTCATCTCACAGGTCTTCAATTGCTTGGTTCTGGTGTTGTACTAACGCACAGTTTCATTCTGATGTTGTACTGACGCCGGCAGTCCATGGTGACTCTGGCCGTGTAGAAGGGAGCATTATCCTTCTGGAACACATGGCTATGGTGATAGGCGAGGAAGGGCACGATATGAGGTCTTAGGGTCTGGTCAACGAAAAGTTGCGCTGTGATGTCATTCCCTCTGCCTGCACCAACATTTTGGAACACATGGGGCTCAATTCTCTGATTCAGGCCTACAGCACCCGAAACCATAATTCTTTGGCCACACCACGAGCCTTTTTCCATGACACATGCATCTCTATAGCGTTCACTCCCGCCTACTCCACACCCTCAATCTGCCATTCGAGGTGGAAACGCAGTACCGGCTCTCGTCAGAGAAGACTATCGACCTCCATTGTTGATGCTGCCAATATCGTTTCTCCGTAGCCCACTGTAGTCATGCCTGAGAGTAGAAGGCGGTGAGGATTAGCCCTCGAGCAGGATGACGGCAACGCAGGTTGTTGGCGGTCAGTTGACGCCGTACCTTGTCTCTGATAGGTCGCTGTCCAGTGCAAATGGTCTCGCGAGCTGTCAGGCTGGCCGGTTTGAAGCGATCACGGAGATGTTGCAGGTGGATGAAGCGGCCTTGGCTGGGCCTGGTCACCCGGGAGAGCCCTCTGTGGGCACGATCTGCAGTGTTGTTTGTGTTGTATCGCTGTTTCAGGCGATAGATGATGCTGACATGGACATTGTAAGCTTTCGTAACAACCAGGGCATGCTGACCTGCTTGCAATCGGCCGATAGCTTGTTCTATATGCACTGCTGACAATCGGGTCATACCTGATGCGTTCAAATTACGATTGATTTCTTTAGTACCCACAAAGGGGCTAATCATAGATGGGACAATACAAAACAGTACAAACATATGGGTAAGTGAAAACAGGTGAAAGTGTGCAATGAGAAAATGTAATATGCAATGAGGCTCGGCCCCACATCCGGGCGCCATCATTTCACTTTTGATTACTTTTTAAGAAAGTTTACAACATCGATGATAAATTTTGCATACTCTTTTACTCTTTTACTTGTTTCAGTCTTTTGATTGTGGCCATGCTGGAGCGCCGCCTTTAGTCGAGCAAATCGACCCCATGACTTATTCTTTGGAAACCTAGTACTTATTCTATCGGTCTCTTTTGCCGAACCGCAAAGTTACGGGGACATAAACACACCAGTATCGGTTGTCAAGCGATGTTGGTGGGACAAACACAGACATACAAACACATACATATATATACATATATACGACAGGCTTCTTTCAGTTTCCGTCTACCAAATCCACTCACAAGGCTTTGGTCGGCCCGAGGCTATAGTAGAAGACACTTGCCCAAGATGCCACGCAGTGGGACTGAACCCGGGACCATGTGGTTGATAATCAAGCTACTTACCACACAGCCACTCCTACGCCTATAAATTTTCTGCACTTATCATGTGTGGTAAGTCTTTTCCTATTTTAATTTCGCATTATTTCACTTTCACGAACTTTTCTAGTTTCGTTTTATTTGTAACGTCAAGGATTGCGCATTCCATATGCGAGGAGAATTTATGCCAAGCATTTACCAGTCTTATGCTTTCCAAAGTCTTTATTTTGACTACTAATTGTTTGTTGATTACATCATAGAAGATTAATACTTTGGTTCCTTTGTCACCTTTTTTATTTTATGGACAGGGATTGAGAGATTTGGGACATCTCTGAATGCGTGTAAATTTTTTGCATGTCGGCCGGGATAAAGGGAGGATCGGTGGTTGCAGGGGAAGGGTGTGGAAAAGTGGGCTTGGGTGGCTGCTGGGTGGGCTTGGGGTGTGACTGCAAGTTTGTGTCTTCCTTTTTTTCTTTTTCTTTTCTATTTTTTCCATTCTTCTTGTTCCTCTGTGATAATTTCTGGTTAGGCGGAGGTGCGGTTTCTTTTTTGTTAGTGAGTGGTGAAGAGCAGCCAACCATAATGTGGCGCTTTTCGACACATTGGTAATACCTGGGGATTCTGTCCTCCACTTTCACCCTTAACACTATATCTTCTACCCTTATTGTTTCTATAACTTTTTCAAAGACGTCTGCAGTGGCCTGAATCAACACCTCAAGCCCTTGCCCCTGCCAGTTCATATGGTCGGTGCACGTGGATTGGAAAACCACCAATTCCTGCTCCAAGCCCAACAAGATTGCGTCCACCAGCCAGGCTACATCTATCTTAGGATGTATGTCCTCCACCTTCACCCTGGAAGTACGTCTTCCCAGGAAGGTGGGTAGGAGCACTACCTCCTTCGATGCAGTAGTCTAGCGGTTGCTGCATCTCTGAACCGCACCTCCATTGTTACGTACTTCCTGCATCTGTTAATGTGTACTGTATGGCTCCATATGGGCTTTAATGCCATTTCAATTTGGCTTGGAGACAAAATCTCTGTTTATTTGCTCTCCGCGGAAAGAGTTTGAAATATAATCAATTTTTCCTTCTGACTCAACACTACGTCCCCTACGAGAGGGACACATTAAAATTACTTCCATCATTTTTTAAATCATTGAACTTTCCAACTTGTTTCAAATTGATATTTTTTAGCTGCTTTAGCAGCCTTTGCACAGTCCATCTTATTCCCATTATCAAGGGCTCTAAGGAGTTCCTCTTCAGAGGAAGAATACTCAAACGAGCTCATGCTATCAGTATTGGACATATCTACACATCCCTCTACAAAATAGGAACAGCGTAAAACAATTCAGCTGTAAACTAGCAACAAGAATGTTCAAAAATACAATCAACAAAATAGAACAGAATTTTCGCATTTTTACAATTTCACACAATTTTCACAACCCTTTCGTAAAAAAGACGACAGACGATTCTGCGGAGAAATTACGAATTTCATGAACGCGGTTCAAGTTGATTTTTATACCCATTACGTCCCCGAGATGCATGTGCATTTCGGTTTTCATAATAATAGTTTGCGGTTGCCACCCACGGCATTCAACGTAGCTGTGTTTTGGCGTCTTGCTTCTGAGAAAGTTGAAATGTTACCTGCAATTTGGGTTTCATCCATAAACCATCATGTCTTGGAATATTTACACTTACATCCCTGAAAGAAATTTTCAGAATTTACCATATAAAAATGACACTCGAAAAAATCACGTTTCTTTTGCGGTACAGTGTATATTTACGAAAATTACATAAAAATATATTGAAATACTAAAGAAAAATTTTTTCAATAAAATCACCATTGGCTTTAACCAGGGCCTCTGGACGATTATGGAATCTCCTGCAACTATTCTGGGCTGTGTCCTTCTTTAAGTTGGTGAATGCTGCCGTAATCCCTGCTTTCAATTCGTTTTTGGTGTTACAAGGAGTTTTCTTGGTCTCTCGCTCAACTGAACCCCAAAGATAATAAACAAAGAGATTGCAGTCTAGGACGTTAGGTGGCCAGATTTTGGGGGTCGCAGAAATTGTCTGACAGCCATGGCTGGGTTCTCCTGCTTGTGTGGTGTAGTACAGATTTCTGTCGCCAGACATAGTGTCTTCCAGCAGCCATCCTTTTGACTCAGAGCAGCATTAACTCCTCCATGTATTTAATGTAGGCCTCCGTGTTGAGTTAGAGGCCATGTGGGAAGATAAATTGAGGCATAACGTCGCCATTACTAATGATCGTTCCAAGCACCATGATGTTGGCTGGATGTTTGATTATTGTTACTCTCGGTACATGTCCTTAGATTGAATTGTCGTCAGATTGACACCCAAACACCCTGAAATGTTCATATTGGAGTTAGGGAAATAGATCCAACGGAAATGCACCCCAACTGCGGAAGACATCAGCTAGCCTAAGCCGTGCGAGTGCTGTATTCAACATTTCAGTACACCAACCGACTTATACCCATTAATCCAACTTATATATATATATATATATGAAACTACATTCTTGCCTCGTTTCACATACATATTTATTTACATTTAATCTATGAGCTGATATCAGCAAAATTGCATTTTTCTATTATTTACGCACAGTATGTTGCATCTTTTCTTTTAAATATAGCCCTTTGTTCTGTATCCCAGTGATATATTTAATTATGTACTTCATTCCTTTCTATACGTATACTTGAAAACGTAAGATATTTCATGCTATTTGTGTGTATGTATGTGCGTGTGTATGCATGTGATTTGTCTGTGTGTCTGAGTGTGTGTTTATATGTGTGTGTGTAAGTGTGTATGTGTCTGTGTGTGTAGATAATTATACCGGATGCCAATCTTATAGAAACGAAATATATTTTAATAAAAATATGTACGCATATACTCCATAAGGATTTTTTTTTCTTATCAGCTTACTATATGAATTCGCCTTCAGCAGTGAGGACACCTTTACTTCAGGACAGGAAATGTTGACGTGTCTTAAATATTCTTTATTCATTTTGGACATCACCGGCACTATAGCAGCCTTCAGTGAAGTTATATCATTACCTTAGTGTCGATTAATCTCCCGTTTGAGCAGGTTAACTAACCGCATGGGAAGAATCAAACGATTTTCAAGTATTTTTACATACATCAGTTTGCTTCTCCGTAATGTATATAACTAGTATGGAATGGCCTAGTGCATTACAATTCTGATATTACGCCCCGACAACAGAAGTTCTTTCGCGATGGCCCTCACTGATTTTCCCAGTACCATCATCGATAATGTTTTGAACCCGCTGGATAAATTGCCGTAGCTTTTTGTACCTGGATCTTAAGAATGTTTTTGCTTTCCTCCTTGATACAGTCAAAGCATTCTCACCAGAATTTTCCAGTTCCATCTGAACTTCGTGTATAAAGGATCTTACAACATTCAGAAAGTTGGCACTTTCTAAATCACTGTGTTATGCACATATGGCATCAATTATCACATGGCTTTTCATATCTTGTGTAAAAGTAAATTATCTGCTGCTTGGGGATCTGAAAGAAACAAAATATTGTAATTAATTTGAAGACAGTAATATACTGATAATTAAATGTTCTGAAATATCCTTCGAGCCCAGGCAAAAGAATATATCATAGACTCTCAGATAGGCACGTTATTGGATTCATCCTCTTTATACTTTTCTAGTTTCTTTTACATTTTTGATTATACTAATTTCCATTGTATTTTCCTGAACCACTTAATTATACTACTTTCACAATTACCTTTCGGGTTTTTTAATGTACTCTTTAATGCAACTTTGATTTATCTCTACATACTCTACTAGCATTCAAACACTGTGCCTATCATTTCTAATTAATGAACTAATTACTTATGCCATTATTGAAAATCCTTCATTAAAAAACATTATTTTCATAATAATTTCGTCTAATGAAAGGAGATAATGTTTTCTAATTCAAACCCAATATTCCTTTTTGAATTTTATACTTATATAACTGTTTATAGACAAATTAAACCAGATATAAGTAGAGCTTAATTTCTATATGTGCATATGCGAATTTTACCTATCAGTAACTGATTTATCTGCTTGAAATAGGAACCAAATGTTACTCAATTTAGAACCTACTATCTTGAGATAGCCGAAGTAATATCAATAATGTAGAGTTAGATAAACAATGATCAAATGAAAGTCAGGATAATCATTTTTGGAACATCTCTGATGAAAGGCTTCTTCCAATATACGTTAATTTCGGGCTAAGCATAAATTACAAAGGCAAACAAATTGCATCAATATGTTGTGCTCTTTTCTTTAATGAATATGTAGTTGGTATCAATATTTGCCTTATTACATTTATCGTCTAAACACTAAAGCAAAAATAAGAAATTATCTTCGGTATATAGGTTCTCAGACCTCTTTAAATATGTGTTCATATAATACCTCCCCAAACTTACATACAACAAAGTATACTTCTATATTTGGTGTCTTTCTTGACGTGTAGCACCCAATCTTCCATGTTTAATAAATTTTACACATACTTGCTCCCTACTTCATGCAACAGAGACGTAATCATGGGATATATATATGCGTATATGACAAAAATATTTTTAATTCAAAGATAATGTGACCCACATACGATTACTGCAGGAAACGGAACTTCTACAGGTATAATCATATATGTCTCTACATGCTACATTGTAAATTGCAGCTTTCCATTAGTATTTATTTCTTTTCTGGCTGTTGAAGTGGACTAAGGTGTTATAATGGATGCACTTGAATGCAGATCAGTGATCAGGTCCTTATAATTGAATGGTCATACAGCAAAAGAGTCTTTCGATGAGGCGAAAGACACGTATGGTGACGATGCACCATCATGCGACGTAGTCAAGAACTGGCATCGCTAGTTCAAATGTGGACGGACATCGGTGTAAACTGCTCCTATTCCTGGACGTCCACATTCCGCCATTGCTGATGACAATATCTATAAACTGGAAGCCGCCATTTTGGAAGACCGCCACATAACTGTTCAGTGACTAGCCCAAAAAGTGAGTATAGGTGTAGAGTCCGTGGCAAAAATCATTCATGACCATTTTTTTCATACGGAAATTGTCGGCACGATGGATTCACCGGATGCTGACACCTTTTCAGAAGCAGCACGAGTCAACTGCTCCCAGGCTGTTTTGGCAATGTGCCAAGAAAACGAGGGGTTTTTTTTCGACAGATTTATCATACAGGATGAACCATGGGTACATCATTATTACCTGAGACTAAAGTTCATTCGAAGCAATGGAAGCATGATAACTCATCACCTCCAAAGAAGGCGTCTGTCCAACGCTCAGCAGGCAAGACGATGCTCAGAAACTTTTGAGACCAGCGTGGAGGAGAGATAATAGATTTTCTCGCAAAGGGCACCACAATTAACGGGACATGCTGCGCGTCTCTGCCGCCAAAATTATGAGCCGCCATCAAGGCAGAGATGAGTAGCATGCTGACCATATGAAAGCAGACTCCTGCAGCAGTGATATCCTTCCCTATACTTCTTACTCTCCTGACCTCACCTCACACCATCTGACTTCCACCTCTTTCCAACCATGAAGTCTTTTTTGAAAGGGAAACATTTTGCAGACGATGATGAACTTATTTCCGAAGTAAAGACTGTTTCCGAAGTAAAGTCAAGAGAAGTCTTTAATAAATAACCCTCGTATATATATAT
>NC_068989.1:25413589-25414900 GCF_001194135.2 Octopus bimaculoides | reverse complement strand
ATATATAATGGAACAAGAATATAACAAGCGACAACAAAACATATGCACAGTTAGACGATACAATCTAGCCGGACACAAGAAAATCTAAGCTAAGAAAACTAGATTCTTTGGAAACAAGCAAGCGAACGTATTCGAAAACAAGGACGACAAAACGGAGAAATGGTACACAATTACAAATACAAACAACAGGACATAACAAAAGGTGACTTTTAACTAATGGCGAATTAAATTAAGCCGCTGTGTTTGGAAGTGAAGCCGTACGGCAGCAACATAAGAGATGAAAGTCATGGTAAGAAATATAAGAGATGCTACGAACCGAGAAAGAAAAGTCAGTCTTGGCGGAACACCGGTCACCTGGAAGGAGAGGAGAGTGGTAGGGACAGAGGGATGGAACTATCAAGAAAATCATGAAGTCATGGCTATATCTGCAATAGATAATCAAATCTCTCTTAAATAATGATTCCTAAGTTTGGCACAAGGCCAGTAAGTTCGGGTACGTGGTTAAGTAGGTTACGCTGGCCTTAGAGTTCAACTGCTACTTACTTTAGTAATCCCGAAGGACGAATGGCAAAGTCGACCTCGACGGAATTTGACATCAGTACGCAATGACAGATGAAACGCCACTAAGCATTTTGCGTGGCGGGCTAATGATTCTGACAGTTCATCGCCTTAAATCTTTCATAACTAATATACAATTGTTTTATGAGAACAGAAACGTTGCTACTGTAATCTGCCTGAAATATAATTGGATGGGCCTAGTTGAAATTTTTGATCTTACATCTGATCAAATAGGAATGGCTTTCCATTAACAAGAATAACTACTTTAGTGTTTATCTTTGTCATTATCCTTTTAATAACCTCATACAGAATATCATCATCATTATCATCATCTTCATCATCATCATTGTCATCATCATCATCATTGTCGTCATCTCGTCGTTATCCTCTCTTCAATTCCATTTTCACAAACAGAAAGAAATCAGCAAAATCCAAATTGTAGACATAGCAAATATCCAACAATTTGAAATATCTCTCAGTAGCAGTGCGTTGAATAACCTTACAGATTACTAATGCCGCGATTTGTATGGAATATATACGTGTGTGTATAAATGTAGCCATAAATCTAAAAAGATCGAAATGTTTATCGTAAAATGTATATTAAGCAAATATCAAGGATAATGTTTTTGCGAAAATGTAGTAATGTCGAACTAAATACATTGATTTTATACGTGCGTGTGTATATTTGTGTGGATATACATATTACTATACACACTTACTATATATATGTATATGTATATGTATATATATATA
>NC_068989.1:25406818-25413562 GCF_001194135.2 Octopus bimaculoides | reverse complement strand
TATATATATTTATATATATATATATATATATGTGTGTGTGTATGTATATATATACACACACACACGCATATATATCTGTGTGTATGTGTGTGCGTGTGTGTGTGTATATGTAAGCAACACCCACGATTTTTCTCACGTTGATTATCTTTCACTAATTCACTCACCCCAAGCAGCATCAATACATCCTGACACATATTTGTGGACACTGGCAGAATTATATCTTCCCGCCACACTCCACAGGCTCCTGCGTAACAAGAGTACTTATAGGAAAAAATAAAGAAATGATTAATCGAAAAATCAAGCAAGTAAAATATCGGGAGCTACAAAACCAACAGTTGGCAGATATAGCTTTACTAGAATGAAAGAAAGTAGCATTTACTTAAAAACTGCATGACGACCATCCTCAATAGTCAAAGAAAAGCAGACGAAAAGAGGGTTGTTGCGAAAATAAAAACCAATCGCATAGTGTTCTCATTCGTCAAAATGCATAGGGCTTCCTCTGTCTTATCTGTTATCTCTTCGACCTCTGATAGATGAAGATGGCACGCTGTACAATTGTGCAGAAGGCATGATTGAGATTCTACAGAAACAATGCTGCCCCATTTCAGCAATCCCAACATGGTTAATCCTGACAGAATCAGTAAAACAGACCCCGAGCACACCCAACCCGATATATCAATTAAAGCCTCAGATGTCGTAGCAGCTATTAACAAAATTAAAAAGAAGCCAGTTTAAGGTTTCCACACGTTCACCGCTAGGTAGTGCCTTCATCAACGGGGATTCCCTTCAGCTATTATCTGGAAGAAATCGCTAGACGCTGGCAATATTCCTGAAAATCTGGCCAAAACTTATCTAGTATAAGAATGCTAATCTATTTGAAGAGTTGGGCAATTTAGACGACACAGATTGGATCAATGTGAGCTCTTCTTTAATGTCCTTGCCTGATTATATTATTGAAAATATGTGAGTACGTGTTTGTATACAATGAAACACACACTCACACGCACATACATACACACATACGTGCATACACACATACATACACACATACATACATACATACATACATACATACATACATTCATACATACATACATACATACATACAGGGGTTGGACAAAATAATATACTACGTTTATATATTAGCTTTAAAAAATTAGCCTTGGTAAATTTAACCTTTAAAATGCCACGACGAGTAAGAGTACGAGTGGATACTTCTACTTCAGAAGCTGCTCTAATGCGACAACGGCGATCTCAAGTAAGTCTCCGATTCATCATATTTGATATTTACTAAATCAAACAATTATTCTTCGTCTATTCTACTTCAATATCTAAACTGTTATATACATATATTATTTACATTTGACGGATATTTATCCTCATCTTGTTTGTTGTTAACACAAACGAGGACCAATAACCGTCAGATGTAATACTGTAAATAATGTAAATAACGTACATAATTCCTCATTTCTTAAATATAGAACTGTGTTATATACATATTGCTGTAATTAATTTAGACATTACATTAATAGACATTTTTTCAACATCTCCAAATAACTAAATGCTGTCAACGGATGCAGGGTTTTCAATTAAATTTGATTACACTTTGAATGCCCATAACTGCGATAATTCTGCATTTTCCTACTTAAACTTTTTCGATGACAGTAGATAAATTTTTGATTCAAGAACGTATCTAATAAGTGTGTCCCAAAACAATGAGCTCATACTTTGAATGCTTAAAATTTCCTAAAATATGAAACCAAACTTCCACACCACATTCAGTTGGGACACCCTGTATCAGTTATACTTATTTTAGAAGTCATAGCATTTATTGTTTATTTACAGATCATACAACATTTTGATGAAACTAATTGAGGCATCGAATTTAGAAATATTTTAGAGGTTTCATTGTTTATGTCCGATTAATTTGAATATTGAACTTTAGTGTGTCGACAATATGACTTTGCAGACAACATGACTTTTATACTTTATTCATTTAACATGCATACCAAAGACCTTTTTTTATAAAGAGACAGCCGAAGAGCCACAACGACGTCTAACCGCACAAAGACAAAGGAACTCAAGGGCACGACAAAATGAGACCCATGAGGCGACACAATGCCGTCTTGTAACGAAAAGAGAGACATCTTCAACAGCATGACAGAATGAAACCCCTGAGGCGACACAAAACTGTTCTGCTGCGAAAAGAAGAGCCTCAGACATGGCACGCTGGGCGGAAACCTCTGAGCAGACAGAAGTCAGATTAGCTTCAAATAGAAGAGTATCAGTTAGGGCACGGCAGGCTGACACTGCTTCAAAAAAAACAAACTCGCCAAACTATAAACAGGAATTCATACCTACAAAAAAGAGATGTTCATACGTCACCAGAAAGAAGACTAAATCAGCTTGCTGATATAACTGCCCATGCAAAGGCCGCTTCATCAAGAAGTGTCTGGTTTAAAGCTGCTTTCAACTATGCCCCCACAATGAATCGTCAAGTGCCTTGGCAAACTAAATACTCTTCTTATTGCAAGGCTCTAAAATGGCTAAATGAGACTCCTTGTATGTGCTGCTTCAATGCCAGTGTGAGACTGGACAGGCTGCAACATCCGCCAGACGTATTATTGCAGCTTCTTCTACGAAACACTCCCGATGGTATCAATTTGCGTCGTAAAATATGGAAATGTAACGCATCTTTCATGATGACACCATTCAGTGGAAGAATTCACCCGACAACGTCTCATTTCAACTTTCAAAATCAGGGGTCAATGCTATCATCGAATGGGGAGCCTAAGAACTTTACCAGATGCAGAGCCGAAATTTGTCCAGGTGTATTTTATAGGAGGTGACGATGAGGAAGTTGACCAACGGTGTAGGCTGAATGAAGGTGTTGACAAACGTTTGATTGCAAAATTAGACAATGCTTCATTCAACTCATAGCTATGTGAACAGCTTGAAGTGCGCTCTGGAGAGGATGCACGAGGTATCTGATCTCAAAGCGTCTTCACAGCTGACAAACAACAAGCTGGCGAATATGCTCGACGATTCAATGCACCTGCTAATAACGAGGTGGCCATCATTATGGTTGGAGAACAGCACGGTGAACGAGACATCTTTCTCAACCATCATGACAACTAATTATGATTCATTAATGTGACACACCGGTCATACGACTGTTTGCAAAACCCTTTGGTATTTTCATATGGAGAACATTACTAACATTCTGATATTTCCCAAGTTAACTGCTCAACTGGACTACCGATCAACGAAAATGCATCGTGCCGACAATTTTGGGCCTACCGGTTGATGGTGAGAGCGGGAGAAATCAACTAACTCTTGCGCCTCCAGAGGTCACAAGTCAGTTTATGGTGGACATATATGCCAAGATCGAAACTGAACGTTTCCTTTTCATTCGGACTTAGCAACCGAAGCTGAGGTCCGAAAAGTATATTCATTTGAAAGATTCACTCAGTCAAGACGGCAACGCGCACAATGTTGGTAAGCAAGTTATCCTACCAGCAAGCTTCATTGGCTCTCCATGATAGACGCATCAATGGACCCAGGATGCCATGGCCTACCTGCGCAAGTTCGGTCGGCCTGATTTATTCATCACCTTACCTGCAATCCCAAATGGCAAGACATTCTACACTGCCTCTTCGAAGGTCAACACAGCAGTGATAGACATGACATAATAGCAAGAGTTTTCAAATTGAAACAGCAAAAACTTTTGTGGCTACTCAAAATCCTTGGTGATCTCAATGTTCGGATGTACACAATGGAATGGCAGAAACGGGGTCTGCCTCAGTCTCATACACTCATATAGTGCAAGGAGAGGATAAATCCAAATTCGATTGATGACATCATTTGTGCAGAGTTCCCAAATGAAGAGCAAGATTCTCAGCTCTACAACATTGTGAAGAAAGACATGATTCACGGGCCATGTGGCAGCTTCAACCCTTTGTCTCCTTGCATGGAGAATAATATGTGCACCAAAATGTTCCCCAGACCATTCGTTCAAGAAACGTGAACTTGACATGACGGTTATCCACTCTACAGGCGGAGCAAACCTGAAGATGGCGCTCATACTGCAACACTGAAGATGCACCAGCAAGAGGTTGAATTTGACAACAGATAGATTGTGTCCTACAACAAACTCCTATCGAAAATCTTTGAGGCACATATCAACGTCGAATCATGTAATTCTGTAAAGAGCATCAAATACATCTTCAAATACATCAACAAGGGGTCAGATATGGCAGTTTTTGGAGTCAGTGCGGATGAACAGCGAACGGATGAAATAAGACGTTATCTATTGGGAAGATACATAAAATCAAACGAGGCGATTTGGCGTATATTTGGCTTCCCACTTCACAGACGGTATCCAACGGTTGTGAATCTAGTTGTTCATCTTGAAAGCGGAGAGCGTGTTTATTTCACGAAGATAATGCTCTACAACAATTTCGACAACCCCCAAAACAACACTCACAGCTTTCTTCGACATATGCAAAACAGACAATTTTGCCCGATCCTTGCTTTATATTGCAGTAACTGTCTATTACACCTGGTCAGGAAAAAATGGGTAAAGCGTATACATGGAACTCCAGTTGTCGTCTATGAGGTAGAAGAGATATTTAAAAGTGATGATATTGGGCGAGTTGACACAGTTCATCGAAATCAACAAGAATGTTTCTTTTTACGTCTCCTCCTACACACTGTCTGAGGTCCCACATGTTTCGAAGATCTGCAAATGTTTAACGGAGAGCTTTGTCCGACCTTTAGGGTGGCCTGTGCCAAACATGGACTACTTGAAGATGATGCACACTGACACCAAACACTCAACGAGGCTTCTGTTACCAAAATACCGACTCAACTACGCCAATTATTCTCCATGATGCTTATGTGATGTGCCTTCAGTGATCCTGTAACGCTTTTGGAGAATTACAGAGAAAGCATGTCAGAGGATATACTATGCAGAATTCAAAGGCAGAACCCATCGGTTGTCGAATACAACGAGGCTATTTTCAACGAGGCATTCGATGACCTAGACAACCGAGTGAAATCCGTGGGTGGCAGTGGAGTTGCTGCTTTTGGTTTGCCTCAACCAGATATGTCGTGAAGCTCTTGAAATCGAATATGTACGAGAGATCAATTATGACATCGACGAAATTGCAGCGTTTGTGGCTAATAATGAACACAAATTGAACGAGGATAAAAAAACTGCCTTCGAATCCATTATTTCGTCCATTCATAGCGAGACCGGTAATCTCTTCTTTCTCAATGTTCCAGGTGGAACTGTCAAAACATACATTATCAATCATATTTTGGCGAAGCTGCGACAAAATAAACAGATAGTTCTAGCCGTGGCGTCAAGTGGAATAACTGCAACTCTGTTAAACGGTGGACGCACAGCTCGTTCGTGCTTCAAATTGCCTCTGGACCTTGCAAAAAAGAGATAGCGACATACAATATCAGTCGTAGCACTACAAAAGCAAAATCTCTCAACGAGTGCAATTTGATCATTTGGGATGAAGCGACAATGAGTTATAAGGGGGGGCTTTGAGGCTCTTGACAGGTTATTTCAAGATCTGAGGCGCAACACAAGACTAATGGGCGGCCTAACCGTACTCCTTGCAGGTGAATTCCGACAAAGGTTCCCAGTCATTTCAAGGGATTGAGAGCAGATGAGGTAAATGCGAGCATCAAATCTTCATACCTTTGGAGCAAAGTTAGAAAGTTGAAACTCGCAACTAACATGAGAGCGCAGGTAGGTGCTGATACGCACATGGAGAACTTTCACAGGCAATTAATGGAAATTGGAAACGGTGCTGTTGTTGTTGAGCAGGATGGGTAGATTAGTTTACCCTTTGGTAATTTGATGTCAGATATACACGAAATATTGGCGAGAGCTTTCCCCCATCTGAACACACAATTCAGAGAGCATTGTTGACTGAGAAAACGTGAAATTTTGTCGCCAAAATATTTCGCAGTCGATAACGTAAACAATCACCTTCTGGAACAACTATCTGGCGATCTTCGGACATACAAGTCAATTGATACCCGGCTCGACACCAATGACGCTGTTCATTACCCCGTTGAATTTCTCAATAGCCTTGCACCTTCAGGTCTACCACTGCATGAATTGCATCTAAAGCTTGAAGCCCCAGTTATGCTTTTAAGAAACCTCGATCCCCACCAAATTATGCACTGACATGAGACTTATTATAAAAAAAACTGATGCAGATAGTGTTGGAGGCGACAATACTGACTGGGAAAGCAAGTGGCGAAGAGGTTTTCATTCCAAAGATTCCTCTGGTTCCCTCTGACACACAAATTGATATGAAAAGTCTACAAACCCCAGTGAGCATCAACAAAGCGGTAGAAGTTAATCTTGCGAGACCTCCTTTTTCTCACTGACAGTTCTATGTCGGATGCTCTAGAGTTGGAAATCCGGAAAATTTATTCTTCTAGGCACCCAACACCAAGACCAAAAATATTGTGTATCACGAAGACCTGCAAGAGTGAAATTTTGAAACAAAGACGCTTCTCTCTCCGACAACCTCTCTCGCCAACCTCCAAGAACCTCTCTCGCCAGCCTCCGAGAACCTCTCTCAGCAACCTCCGACAATCTCTCCCTCCTCCAGCTGACATTTTTCTGCACTTTTACGTGACGGAAAATACACATTTTGTGGCAGTGATAACGAAATTTCTTTTTTACATCAGAGTAATAAGCGCTTATATATATAT
>NC_068989.1:25404697-25406777 GCF_001194135.2 Octopus bimaculoides | reverse complement strand
AACTCTGAGTACTATAATGACACCCTTTCACTGTTTTTTCTAAATTATAATATATATGTATGTATGTATGTATGTATGTATGTATGTATGAGTGTATGTATGTATGTATGTATGTATGTATGTATGTATGTATAATGACATGTGCTCACAATCATATGCCATATTTGCAACTTTTCAGCAAATACGTCTGGTCCAATCAATTCTTAGCAGTATATGTCGGTAGTGTTGTGTAAGTTATATAAATCTTAAGATAATTGAGGCGTTGGTGTCGAGATGTTAGTAGAATGAAACATGTTTCACCATGTTATCTATGTTTGCATAAATTCATATATCTATATACAAATGCTGTCTGATCACATCCATCATTCCCATCTATCAAATTGATATCTTACTTCTTGTTGCATAAAAATAACTTTCCCGATAATTCTTATTGATAGCATCATAATTATATATATATATAAACACACACACACACATATATATATATATATGATTATATATATATGCATGTATGTGTGTGTACATTTGTGTGTGTATGTATATATATATATATATATATATATATATATATATATATATATATATAAACATATACCATTTCTATCTCAAGCTATTTGATTAATTTTTTTCACGCTTAGTCAAGGGTTGAAGAGCAATGCCTGTAACCTTTAACACAATAGAGGAGATTGTTTAAAGGAAAGTGTTGGAAACGATGGCGCATGATTTATTGCAGCAGAAAGCAACAAACGGAGATCTCAATGTATGTATATACTCAAGGATTGTTAAAATATGGAAATCATTAAAAATAGACGGCCTATTCTTACCTAGGTGTCCTACTGAAATCATTTCATTTTGATTGATTTGAATTTGATGGAATTGTTCATATATTTCATATATAAACTAGGATGTGCTAATAATATGTAAATGTATATCTGATGGATTCAATAAGAAATTGTAGCTTTATACTGCAACAATATTTTTGCCTCTGTGTTATCTTCGCTACCATGATTTTTTCTTTCTCATTCTATAATTGATGACATAAAATTATGATTCTATTTTGCAATTTCACTGAGATGCGAAATTCTGATCATATATCTATAATTGAAATGGGTGATTATAAAGGAAAGGTTGTGCTTATGATGTATATTTTACCCTAATATAAACTTTAGATGCTTATTTTTTATTTATATTGTGTTGCAAATGCACACAGAATAAGGTAATTATATTCAGGTTGTAATATTGGCTTCATAATACATCATTCATTTAGGGAGTTCCGTACTCAATATTAAAGGAAAGCTGAAGTAATTTAAAGGTAACCTTCATCAACTAACAATCATTATGCTACGCTTCATTTTACCTAACCAATGCTAAAATAGTTCTTGGTACTCGATTCTAGCAATGTAGGTTTTTGACACCCTCAGTCGCATTTAATGACATTTATATTTTCTTTTTATGGCGAAACATTGCGCATTACTGGTTATATTAATTTTTGTATACACATTAGCGATTCGGTAAATCATCCGTATATTCCTATGGTCAATACATATATAGAGATAGAGGATTAAACCCGAAATCAGTCGAACAAGCGGTCCTTACTGAAGAGGTAATGGAAATAGTAGAAACTGAACGTTCAGTACAGGGAATTTTGGCTCGGTGTTCTGGGTGATTGCAGTCATTATGAGCATACATGTATATACTTATGTGCCTTTCTTACAGCATTGAAGCATTTTAGCTCTTATTTCTAGCAATATAAGTGTCCTGACACGCTCAATCGCTTTTAATGACAATTATATTTTTCCTATAAAAGTTTAATAGTGAATCCATCTCTTGTTAATACTATTACCCTAACTGCCACTGTGGAGTTCCTGAAGTAGATCCAATGGAAGTGTACCACAACTGCGGATGACAACAGATAGCCTCAGCTATGACGGTGCTCTACTCAACATTTAATGACACTAATCGACTTATACCTGTTAGTCCAAATTATTATTATTATTATTAAATATACACACACACACACACACACACAAATATATCTATATATATATATATATATATATATATATATATATATATATAT
>NC_068989.1:25398719-25404247 GCF_001194135.2 Octopus bimaculoides | reverse complement strand
CATATTATATATATATTGTAGGGGCCTCGTGAATCTCCTCCAAATAAATGTGTCTCAGGTCGCTTGTCATTGCCTCTTTCATCTTTTCAGTATCTTCAAAACAACTGCCCCGTGTCTTTCCTTCAGCTTGGCGGGACACCTCAAGTCATGGAATAGACTGTAGGGTGAGAGAGGGGTAGTTTTAATTCCTTTCTCTATGGAGAAGTGTCTTCCAGGCTGGAATTACGGACAGGTGCATTGTCCAGGTACAGGCGCCATCAATCTGAATGGAAGAACTCTGGACCTGTGCGACGAAATTTCTTCCTGAATTCACACAAAACCCCACAAAGTACTCTTTGTTGACTGCCTACTAAAAGAGATATAGATAACGTCATTGCTTTCGATAAATGCGATCGTCATGTGCTTCGTGTAGACTTGCATTACCCAATTTTCTTGGGTTTTGGGGTGCGAGTATGCTTATATTGGGTTCTCTGTCTCCTGGACTCTAGATCCTAACAGTAGTTTCCACTTTCAGTAGAATTCTGGATTGGTGATAATAACCATCTCCCTGTGTCACCAATATGTGTTTACTTCTGTTCATCACTGAACACCTTGACAAAAACATTGTACAAATTTTGCGCATATTCATATCTTCATGAATAATTCAGCCTATATTTGCCAAACCAACTCCATACTGATGTTTACTGTCTTTATAGACACCTTGTGATCTTCCTCCGGAAATTTGTGCATTTTCTCAACCAGCTCTGATAACCATTCGTTTATACATATCGACTGAGCAAAAAGAATTCAAATATGATAGCAATATTTAGTCAATATTTTAGCATGAAAGATATCAGCTATGTGTTTTAATATTCCATATAGACATATCTACATAGAACCAAGGAATATATAACGCGACTCTATCAGTAGTTCTAAAATACACGTTGTTATGATATGGAAAATAGAAACATACACACATACATACACACACGTATATATGAATATTCATGCATGTAGACACATATACGCACACACCTATGGTGTCAGTGAAAAACAGATGTCCGGCTCATACAGACTTATCCATATGCAGTCTTCAGCATTTCATAAGATTCTGCAGAGTTTTATCCCTGCTTAATACAAAACTATATTGCATAGAGAGCTTCCATATTGTGTTCACTTCACAACTACTTTCTGCAAACTTGTCAGCTATGATAAGCAGTGTTTAATACGGTGTGTTCTGAGTGCTGTTACAGCCGTCTCCTTCAGTCTGAAATAACAAATCTGGCACATCAACGTATCAGAGGTAGTCTAATTATATATTAATATTACAATAACCTAAGACGGTTGTAACTGCCGCTTGTGAAATTTTTTCAGACCTCCTAGAATGTATCCCATACCCTAATGAAAGAATGCATATTCAACAGTGAGAAGGCGGGTAGACAAATGTTTTTAATAGGATTTTGTTACGTTTCTGAAACATAATGTATCTTACTGATGGAATGTAGCATTTATCCTGTCAGAGTTAATTTACACAAAAAATGCGCATACTTTTAATATGCACATATGTATATGATGGAACGAAATGCGTGTATTGACGAACACTAAAATACTAAATACAGTCCTTTGTAAACATTTTTACAAGCAAATATGATGGAAAACATCGGAGGTACAGCAGCTATGAGTCATAGACTAACTCTCTCCAAAGCCACTATAGAGAACCTGCCCATACATGTTGTCCTTTTTCAATGTAAGTGTCATACATGAAAAATGTAACGTTGCTTTAAAGACTCCTGTCAGAGTAACGTAACAGTTAATTAATAATAAGGTAACTTCTTCACTCTTCCACTAATTAAATCTCAAATATATATATATATATATATATATATATATATATATATATATATATACAAGCATACAGATACACAAGTAGGGATAAGATATATTAGATGTGTGTGTAAGTATATCAGTGGCTGTGTATATATATGTGGAAAGGGAGCTGTATGGTCTGTGTGTGTGTACATGTATGCGTTTCTATGCCTTTAATGTTTTTTTTCTGTGATACTTTACGAGTTATGTATCAAATATATATATACCTCATATAAACAACACAATAAATATCAGACTGAATATATTTTAAATTTCTAATGACATAAAAGCTTTCGAATCCTGCCGGAAGTTTGAACAACGTATCAAAGAGCTTTGCATTATGGTTTTATTTTTCAACATATATTTGCATTAGTTTGTCCTCTTCTTCTTATGCTGACATTTCCCATTAAAACATTTTCTCGTGAAAATGTTTCTATTTCCATATGATAACAATGTATATTTTAGAACTACTGATACAGTCGCGTTATATATTCCTTGGTTCTATGTAGATATGTCTATATGGAATATTAAAACAGATAGCTGATATCTTTCATACTAAAATATTGACTAAATATTGCTATCATATTTGAATTCTTTTTGCTCAGTCGACAGAAAATATTGACAAATATACGCCGATTAATGTTACAGAGGTCATCAGCTTTCTGATTTGATACTTCGATATACATGGAAATAAACGAGTCGTCAATATCCTTGTATTACACTATGTATCTTTCTCTTTATCTATCTACCTTTGTTTTTTTCTCGTTCCCTCCGAAGTATACATACATACATATATATATATATATATATATATATATATATATATGCACCCCCCCCCCATATATATACAGATATCGATTACGTTATATATGCATATATCGATTACTTGATTCTAATCAATCAAAATGCCAAAGGTCTCTGAAGTCAATGATTTTGAATTCATTGAATTCAAACGAAAATATTGAATCCAAATAAAGATAACCATTCGTTTATATATAATGTTTAAATCAAGTTTTCTACAGTTCTTCTAAAGGTATCTAGAACCTCTTCCAATTAAATTTATCTGTTTTCATATACACCCGTAATTCCACGTTATTGAATTATATTGATGCGCGCGCGCACATGTGTGTACCTGTGTGTGTGTCTGTCTATGGTCTATCTATGTATGTATCAACGTATAAATATATGTATGTTTGTGCATGCATAAATATCATGAAAATCAGTTGGATACATACATTCATTTATTTTTACGTATATCAAAGCAGTCAATAACTACGATAGACACTTAAAACTAGGTTTTATGAAGGTGGTGAAATTTTACGTCAATTTATTCAAAACAATATACGATGGAATATCTCATACGATCCAACAAACATATTTTTCTGAATAGTTTAATTTAAATATGTATACTTCATTTAGCCTACCCTTATCAGCACACATGTTTGTCAAAGTAGTTCTCCATGTATCTACTTAATCTGCTAAATACAATCACATCTCTCTCAAATTACACCTGTTTCGAGAAGGGAGAAATAATTGGGAATAATGTGTTTCTATATAAACAATGAACTACAAAAGAATTAGATTGTATTAGCTGACATTTATTACCATTATTTTTGAAAATAATATATTTGTTATAAACTATGTATTCAAATAATTCTCTGCTAATCCATAAAGCATAATCCCACCACGTGCCTATCTGTTACCTTACGAGGAATCCACGATTAGTTGTAGGTGAGTCTAATGAATCTATTATATACTATGCTTTGGTTGGAGCCAGAAGTTTTGTGGACATATCTCCTTACAATCTAATGAAACAACTCTCAGTCTCATGGAAGAATAGGACCAAAGACCAAACGGAATATCAGATGCAGCAGGGAAGTGATCGAGTTGGATCTGGCTGAGGCGGAATAAAAACCACTGCTATACAGTTTGAATGCAATATTTTTGTATTTTAAAGTCAAGAGCAGTACCTCTGACTGAGTCATTGTGATAGTGTTTGACGTTTCACTGATACCTTGACAACCAAATTTATTTCTTCGTAAATACTAGTTTGAAAGCTGAGTCAACGGAGGGGAGCTAAAACTAGATGAAAACTCCAATCGTTTTATACACACAAGTCTATGATGTCCAAATGGCTACAAAATGTCAGCAGGAAGGCATCCAGGAATTATGAACTGGATGCGGTCCGGTCCTCTTAGGAATTTCTTAGCACTGTTGGCTACTTCTTCGGCTAAAAAGGCTTTCCTGTGATGTGTGATATATCTGAAGCCTTAGATGACATCCATATTAAAAATAAAGTGTTGGGGAAGTATATTTAATCCCGTGGAAGAAATGCATCCTGGTGAATACATAAATAAATACTTGGTTTCAAATAATTCTATCCAAAAATTCATTAAAAAGAGAAAAGTAAAAGAAATATCACGTTACCTCCACATCTATTTCGTTTTAATTCGACTAAAATCAATATTTGTCTGAGCACTAAGAATCTGTTATGAAATAATCAAATGTCAAAATATTGGAGAAGAAAAATCAATTAAAAAACAGATTTCAGATTTTTTTTCTTCAAATAATTTTGAAGCAGCAAAATTGTAATTGCAAATTCAAGAATCGACCTCCTTTGAATTTCAATTACAGTAGATAAAATTTTATATATTTTAGAGGAGACAAAAAACGAAGAATAGAATGCATTGGTTTCTAATTTGAGATGCAATAATTATATTCCAGATTAATACACAATACTTATTCTCATAACTACCTAATAATCATAATTATATTTCCATATTTTGGAGTGATATCGTCTTTAAAGAGCGTTCAAAATAGCATCTAAGTGGTTTCCCGACCTGCTAGAAGCAACGGCCAAAGCTAACGCAGAATACACACTATATTGTTTGTAGAAAGTACACATCCATAATGTGATTTGCGGTACACAGGGAATAAAAGAAACTCTAATGCATGGTTCCAGAAGAGTTGTGCAGTGTCGACCACAAGATTTTCTTCTTAGTATCATTTTGATCATCATAGAAATAATCACTGTCTTTATCACGACCATCATCAACGTCATCCTCGGCATCAACATAATCTTCATCCTCAATTTACCATCGTCGCTATTTTCCCTCTTTTATGTTCCATTTCTAACATCAGAAATTTGATCATAGCAGCAATAGCCAACCTAAATAAGATGTATTTCAAGAGCAGAGAATAGAGTAACCACGCAGATGAATAATACTACCATGCCATCAATATTGCTAGATCACATACAACAAAAACAAAATGCCAGTCGTCTTATTGGTATGTGTGTTTCTAAGTGTGCGCGTGTCTGTATCTACACGCCTGTATACACATATATACGTGTGTGTGTATGTGTGTGTCCTATATATATATCAATATATATATACGTATATATAGTTATAGGGAAAGGAACCAAGTTTCATGAACTCATCGATGAAAATTCACTATCACATATAGAAAAATTAATAATTAAAAGCACAATAAATGAGTATAATATAATACAAAGTAAATATCATAAGATAAAGATAATAAAATGACTATACGTGTTTCATAACTAATTTTCAAATAGAAAGGAAATTTAAATCGATTAAAATCAATTAAAATTATCGAAAATAAATTCTATTCAAAAATACAGCTAATCGTCAGGTCGTAAATAGAACAATAATTATAATAAA
>NC_068989.1:25390741-25398490 GCF_001194135.2 Octopus bimaculoides | reverse complement strand
TATATATATATATATATATATATATATATATATATATATATATATATATGTATGTATGTATCGTCCTTTTCTATACCACTATGTATTTTCACAAATTTATGGCGTTATTGGATAAATATTTCAATATACAGCGATAAAAGTTGGCAATATCTTCTTGGCTAAAGTCTAATCTCATTTATAATTTATGTTACGAACTAACTAATAGCAACACTATTGTTTTTCTGTTGATGCATCGAGTTAATTATTTTAATCATACTCTAAATATTTCTTATGTATTTCAACATACTTAATAACTAATTTGATCTTTTAGTAACATTGATTAACCTGTGTTTTGTATTGAAAACAAAACTAGTCGCATGGCTCATGGGTATGCCACTACTTAAAATCTTGAATCTATAGCACAAATAAAGTTTATACCATAACGTTTACTTATCATTCATTTACCATTGCGTAAAGTTTACTTATCATAAGCTATATATCATTCACCCACGGCAGTGGATAAATGTATTCTTAAGATCAACTTTTAGCCATTCGCAAATACTTCAAGACTTCATTACAAATTCAGTTCTCAACCAAATTTAATGTTTTCTTGAGCAATGATGGTTCACTTCTAGGCTATATTTGGAGATGAAATAATTGAATTTTGGTTCATCAGAAAATAAAGTAAAGTGAAAATATGTGAGATCAACATGAGAGTGTAAGGTAAACAATTGACTTTGGGATAATATATCTCATTTATTACTTGGGTTTAAAAGAATGTGCTCATTGAGAAGAATTTTATAGTAAGAACCTTATTAAAAATATTAACCAGGAAAAAAGTAGTGAGGCTCTGAGTAAGGAAAGGATGGTAGGTAACCGCCATTATAGATTCTGAATGAAAACATCTCACTTATATTAAAGAAAATTATAAATTAGTTTTCCTCAAATAAAAGAAATCGCATGGTGAACATCTCTTCAAAAATATTAGCTACAATGGAAGTGGTGTGGCTTTAAGTGACGAGAAAAACGTAATCATCTTTACAGATCAAAATATTTTTGTCATTTTAAGATATTTAATGTATAAAAGGTGCTATCGGATGTCAAAGTTCGCCTAGTTTAATTGTACGGAAAGCTTAACTGGAATGTGAGATTTACAGAGATCGATTATCTTTACCAGTTTGTGGGCTGCTTCACAATTTATGTAAGGGTATTTACCCGATTTTCAATCATAACATGCATTTATTCCTGCAAAAATATTGAAACACAACCTATCTGTCCATTTATGTTTGGAATTCTATTTACAAACTAAGCAGCTATGCATAACATCAGTTGTAAGATAGTAGACAAACGCAAATCTTAGAGAAAATGGTCCAGAATGTTGCGGATTATTTTTAATAATATGACAATCTTCATTAATCTGCATATTGGCTATCAGCACATTTTGTTGTTTCATTAAACATATATTGAAATACTAAAACATTGTATGACCGCCTAATTAATCGAGACGGTATTTCTTTACGACTAGCAATCACTCTGTTTCTATTCTCGATTTTAAACTGCTGCAAAATAAGACGATACCTAGTACCTGCTATGTATGGCATCAATCTTTGCAGGTACTTAACTATACAATATCCAATTGTAATATTTGAAACTTTCTTAACAGCGGAATAACTCATTAGTATTTCATAAAGTAGTTTAATTAAAATTCTCTTGTCACACGCTCATGCGTTATATTCCTTTGATCTCCATTGTTTACGAGTCAAGCTCCGAATATATATTGGTTTCAAATTTTGGCACAAGGCCAGCTATTTTGGGAAAGGGATCAAGTAGATTAAATTGGCCCTTGTGCTCAGGTGGTGCTTATTTTAGTTGCATTTGTTTTTAACCTGTCATATCCTGATAACATTTCGAGCCATTAGATGGATTGCCTAAAATAAGTCACCGTTAACGGAAGCTAGAAATAATAATTCTCTATGGAGTTCAATGAACTGGTATAACGTTTTTTAATTATATAAAAAACAAAAATATATTTATCGACTGTTCACTGTAAACCAATTTCAGTAACCTCTAGGTATTATATTTCAATAGAATACATGCAATAGTTTCAGTAACAATACATTTGTGTATTTAGTTTGCACTTAATTAATTTGATAAATCTTTTACAGTTAATTTTTATTAAAAGGTGCAGAGTTTCTTTCATTTGTGTCAGAGTGAAAATCGGTTAATAATTGTGTAACTACCTTCGTACTTGAGTAATTACCATTGTGCAGTGTGCGATTTCTTTCAATGTTGTTTTCTTATACTATTTTCTTTGAAAATTATGAACCATATGAACCATACTACCATAATGATATACTTTAAAGTTTATAATTAAATAATTTTTGGTCAATTTAACAACTGGATTCGATTTTATAGGACATCAAATGCCTTTTCTTACCTTGACTTCCGAATCCGATTTAAAGTTGGCAATACGTTTCAGAAATACGAAATCTATAAGTTTTCATATTTTCATAGCTTTTACAGGAGTTTGGAAGGCAGTATCCTAAATCGTCCATCATAGTTTCTGAATGTCTTGTGTAAACAGCGATTAAGAAGGTCTTATTCATCTCTGCGGATGGAAGTATGTTACACTAGGTGCGTAAAAAAGTTTCTCTAAATTTTCTTCAAATAAATAATTGTAAATCTTTTAGGTCTCACCATTCAGGTTGACGTTTTCAAAGATTTCATGAAATAATATTCTTTCTACACTAATTAAAACTCAGATTATTATAGAGTTTACGTAATGAAGTTTTGATAATATGCATTATAGAAAAATACGTTTTTCTATATCCTTATTAACTGTTCCTTAAATTACATAGCCACATAAAGTAGTATTAATTTGTATCATAGATTAAGTTAGCATAGTCGTCATACAACATTTTTACAGAGCACTGTAACATACAACTACTTTTGGTTTGATTTGGTTTCTTCATATAATATTATGAAATAGTTGATTAAGTTTTGGGGGTGTAAATTGTGTTTCTCCCGTTAATTTCATATTTATATATTAATGACCACCACGCTTCTATCTTAAAAGCAGGCGATATTAATGTCATTGTATCATTCGTTCTCTACACGAGATTTTTAATTACCTGGTGCCTGATTTAGACGGTGATCATTTATAAATCACAGCCATCATTATATAAAAATTTAAAATGCCATTAATGTATCCTCAAGCTAATTATTAAGTTCTTGCCCACGAGATTTGGCAATTTGGAAACATAGAAAAGACAAACGTGTCTTTTGTAACTAATAACTTTTAACTTTCCAAAGTAATTTACAGCGATTTTAACTAAGTCCAGTGATTTTTACGGCCAATGATAATGGGATGGAATAACATGTGATGAGAATGCAATCTCCTGAATGTAGAGGATGTAAACTTTAACTTCTGCATAAATAAGATATTCATCTCTTGCACACCAACCTATTGATTAAAATAAGTTAATTGAAATTGCAAGGGATAACGTATATGAAGAACGTCGATAATATACTGTGGAAGCATAAAATGTCTGTTCCTCAAATGAATGCTACTACTATCTAGAAGTATATTCATAACTGATATTATTTTCTCCTTAGAATTGGCACTTTTCTATTCGCCTTTTCTATTCGCCAAAATAATAATAATCTGCTGAGACACAGTGTCTTATTCCTAATTATCACACAATCAGCTTCTTTTCTACAGTCGGTTTTAGTTTTGGCCTGCTATCAAGTTTGTTTGTATCTCTTTGTATCTTCCCTAAGTGTGCAGCAACACTAGCTATCTTCGAAGATGTTTGTTTTTGCTGTCAGAAAGTATATTTCAGTCTAACAGTCATCGTCTACATGTACTTTTAAACAATTCCTTAAGTTCTAATATAATATTTTTTTCGTTACAATTTTAATGTAGTGTTATGATAAATAGTCTCTAAAAGAGACATAAAATTGTCAGTCAGACACGATTCCCAGCTGTTGTTACATTATTCATGATTCATGAGAACCGATTGAAATAGATTGGTGTGTGTTTGTGTGTGTGTATGATTGTTTTGTATGACGGTAGAGTTTATAGGGTATCGTCATTGACATAAATTACAGTATACAGAAGCTAGCTTTCATTAACATCTTCTCAACACAATTTCCACTGAACCTGGCTTTCTTCTATTATCCAACATATAGACACCTGGCAAATTTATGAGTCGGATAACTCTACAGCCATATACGTAGGATCAACCAAAATTTAAAGCAACGATATGCCGCTCACCTCCACTCTTTTAGATACGATAAACAGAGTAAATCTACAACACTCGCCAACCACATACGCCATCTCAAAAATACAAATATATCCTATACTCTGCCATGGTCCATACTGGACTCAAGACTTCCCTACCGAGGTCAACGCTCAACCTGCAAACTTTGCCTGAAGGAGGCACTTCACATATTAAAGCACAACTCCCTAGCTCTGCTAAATAAACATAATGAAGCACTAAACAGATGTAATCACCACTTTTTTCAAACATTCAAATTCTACCACAAATCCAAATGACAAAATGACCATACAGTACATTTCTACAATACCCTTAAGTAATCCCTGTGACCTTATAAATCTATATTTTAACTTCTAATCCCTATCTAACCCCTCACTCATACTCATACTCGAATTTCACAGCCATCTAATTATATTCGTGTGTGTGTGTGTGTGTGTATGTGTGTGTGTGTGTGTGCGTGTGTGTGTGTGTGTGTGTGTGTGCATCGATGCATATGTGCGTGTATATGCATGTGTGTGTATGCACGTATGTATGTGTGTATGTCTGAATGTATGTATACAAGGTATTTACACTTGCGTGTCCAGGGGCGACAATACATACAGATACACGTATATGTGGGTGTGCGCGTATTCATATGTATATGAGTACGAGTAATATGTGTAAATATTGATACATATAAACATCTGTATAAATAAAATACAATATCATCGTCGTCAAGCCGGCAGGCAAAGGTCGAGCAGTGTTGGTGTGGCGCGCGGATCTATACAGAAAGGAAACGCTCAGCCAGCTTTGAAATTCTCTCTTATTTCCAAGTATACGTTTCATAGTTAAAAGTGAAAAATCTTTAAGCTACATGTAGTTATATAACTCAGAAAGAGAGAGTTGTGCATAGTTCTAGACAATTAGGATAAAACGTAAAAAAATGTTGCACTTTTTACATTACTCAGCTTGCTTTAAATGCTAACGTGTCGAAGTGCATCCCTTGACCAATTTTGTATACATGAGGCTGATGACATCATAAGACTTGGAAGGCAGATCTTTGAACAACATTCCGTGTCTGATAACCTAAAATACATGCCCAAAGAAGTCGCCACCTCCCCTCCAACCCCACCTCCTCCTACCAACAGCGCATGTCCTCCACCATCCATGATCTCGTTTCCTCCTCTGTCTCCCCCACCGCCATCAACCTCCTCGTTCGAACACCCCGTCCCTCCACCATTTATTTACTTCCTAAAATACAGAAACCCGTCCCATTGTTTCCACCTGCTATTGCCCCACTCAACTCATCCCCAAAAAGCTTTGGTTGCTGCCCTCCTATCCCATATACATGACACCAGTCACGCCCTTCGCTTTTTTGATTGTATTATTTTTATGTTTTTATAATTGTATTAATTTCTATTTTATTAATTTTTCTTTTCTCCATTTTTAATTTTCATTTTTTATCTTGTATCTGTTATTTTTGTTTTTTTTTCCTTTTTTATTCATTAATTTATTTTTCATCTTGAACCCTTCCCGTGTTTTCCTTATTTTTTTATCAATTTTATTTTATTATATGATATTTTATTTCTGTATACACGCACACACATACACACACGTACATATAGACACACACAAATATAGACGCATGCGCACGCACATGCACACAGATGACCTCACATATACCTCCCACACACGTACAACACACATACATGCACACACATACGCACACGCACATATACATACACACGCGCGCGTACACGCGCACACACATGCACGTACTCCACACACACTTGAAAGATAAAGATGTCAGTTACAAAATCAATTGGAAGATCTTAGCTAAGTGTAAGCCCTACACCAACGGCAGCAGAACGTGCGGTCTTTGTGATATGGAAAGATGGCTCATCTGGAAAGACACCTTAGACACCGTATACGGGCAAGACATTTCAATCTTACCATAAATATAATTAACAGAACCATGTGCACGTTCTTCATTCGTGTGGAACAACAAGTATACGATTCTAGGAATTATATTTCTTTAGCAGTCCGTACTGATGAGAAACAGATATTTTCGGAAAGGAAATATTAATTTCGAAACCTGTCCGCGGATAACATTGTATGTATTTATGTAATTTTCACTTGTCTTGCGCGTATACGTTTTGTTGCTTCGCTGAATTTTTCTTTGAGAACAATTCGGTCTTAGTGGATGCATTAAATGTGATCTTCTAGCACATTAACAGTCTACTTAGTGGTCTCCTTTATATATACATATACAATAATCCTTTGAGATCTCAGATATTTTTTCTGAATCTTCTTGATTCTTTCAATGTGCTTGTTCCTTGGTATTAAATTGATATTAATTAATATCCAATTTTTCAACCTATTGTTTTAATTTATATATATATATATATATATATATATATATAGATAGATAGATAGATAGATAGATAGATAGATAGATAGATAGATATAGGCGCAAGAGTGGCTCTGTGGTATGAAGCTTGCTTCCCAACCGCATGGTTCCGGGTTCAGTCCCACTGCGTGATATCTTGAGCAAGTGGCTTCTACTAAAGACTCGGGCCAACCAAAGCCATATGAGTAGCTGTGGTAGACGGAAACTGAAAGAATCCTGTCGTATATATATATGTATGCGTGTGCTTGTGTGTCTGTGTTTCTCCCCCTACCATCGCTTGACAAGTGATGTTGGTGTGTTTACGTCCACATAACCTAGGAGTTCGGCAAAAGCCACCGATAGAATAAGTATTAGGCTTGCAAAGTATAAGTCTTGGGGTCGATTTGTTCGATTAAAGGCAGTGCCACAGCATGGCCACAGTAAAATGACTAAAACAAATGAAAGTGTAAAAGTGTACATATAAATACACACACACGCACACACACGCACATATATGTATATATATATATATATATATTCAACTTTACAAAGAAAGTAAACAAACAAAGTTTGTTCTTTTTTAGAAGCGTTGAGATGTACTGTAAGATACAGAAATAAATTTATTTCTCAAACGCGTGATAATGCTATAAATAGCGTGATGAGGATAAATTATCCATATAATGCAGAAAAATACGTTACCGGCCAGCAATTATATGGATAATTTATCCTGAACACGCTATTTATAGCATTATCACGCGTTTGAGAAATAAATATAGATATGCAGGGCAGGGAATCGTCAATTAGTAATAAAATTAATAATTAACAATTTTGCCGGGTAGCTCAGTATGAAAAAACCTTTCTGATGCACACTGAATTGAATTCATTAGGGCGAGGGATTTTGAACTTACTGGCCGATAAATTTCTTAACGTCTTCCTCACGTGGTATTGATGTTCACATGGTCAAAATTAACGTGAGTTATTTAGACATTAACAAATTTATTAGAATATTTAGCTGAAGATTAGAATAGAGTATTCTTTACTCTTAACTGTGAAACGATCGTACTAAATTAACTAAAGGCAAGTGTTTTTTTACTCTTCTCTACTGTTTTTTGTTCTGTGTGT
>NC_068989.1:25388732-25390592 GCF_001194135.2 Octopus bimaculoides | reverse complement strand
ATATATATATATATATATATATATATATAAATTTAAGGAATGGAGAAAACGGATGTTATAATTGCATACTTTATTCTTACATATGTTTCAAAGGATTACAACCTATGTGATCCATAGGGATCTGTGATGTTAAAATTGTAACCTTCTCTTCAGGGAATGCATGGGAATCATCTTAAACGTAAGACATTATATGCATATATGCATATATGTGTGAGTGTTTATGTAATAATATTAATAATAGCGCCGTGATTGTCCTTAAGCTTCCTCCTCTCAGCGTCGATAAAATAAGTGCTTAGTTGATCACTGGGGTCGATCTAGTTAACTTACACCTCTCGCAAAATTGCTAGCCTTGTACTAATATTTGAAACTAATATATATGATGAAATATATTACTGACATTAACAGAAGAAGAAGAAGAAGAAGAAGAAGAAGAAGAAGAAGAAGAAGAAGAAGAAGAAGAAGAAGAAGAAGAAGAAGAAGAAGTATATTGATGGGTTTTGGTTAATAGTTAAAGGGTCGAATTGTCTGTGCCAAACGGCAAAATTTAATATCCTTCAGCAAAATGGTTGACTCAAAATGGGTCTGTGGTCAACGCTTCAATAATAAATAGTGACCTGAGAAGTTACATTAAAGCAAAGATTGTACAACAGAATGGCCCAGCAAAAATTTTACCACAGGCCAGATTGGTCTAAATAAAAGGGAAAACACAGAGCAAATAAAAGAGGGTCCATCAAAGTGAACCCAGAACGCAATGCGGTTTATTAGGAGAAGAGGTCTAAAGACAAATGTAACACATTTTGTGTGGTGGTTCTATGACGATGTCTAGGTAGATGGTTCGATACTATGGAGCCTGCCAAATGCTAAGAATTTTGTTCAGCGTGATAAAAAATCTGCCAGTTCCGGCCTTACACCAATATTGCAATCTTAAAATGTTTTTTGACGCTCCTATTAAGTTCTCATTTTTTAAATGCTTTCTCTTCTTGTTTTTTTTTTTTTCTTTTTTATGTTTTGGAAATAAAACCACTTGAAAAGAAACAAAAATAAGAAAGAAACATGCTGCTTTCTATAAGGACGTCACTATAACGTGTGGAAAATGAATAGATCACACTGACTAAAAGTACAAACAATTTTTTTGTAAATTTCTCCAGAATAAAATTTTTATTTTCGTAATTAGCATAGAAATCCACATATGACTAGAAGTTTTAAATAAAACGGAACCTTGTCCTTTTGTAATAAAAGATAGGTGTGTGTTTAAAAATGTAAACTGGTACAAGTCTGTGGTGATAAGCTGTTAAAATAAGCAATACATAAAATACAATGCACGTATTATATTAGATATTGAAGTTTCTTGAATCGGAGCCTTGAGTTTCCAGAGGTCATAAACAACCGAAATCGTTTATAAGAATATAAATAAGCTTACATTCAGTGTGTTCAGTTGTCAGAAATTTGATATTAAATCAAATCAGATACGCAATATAATAAAAGAAATATAATTCTATCAGAATATAAATTTTTCCCGCACAGGTATAATGTAAGCTCAAAATTGTGTACAGTTTATATTCTTGTGTTTTGCAAGTGTCATAGTAATATAACAATGAAAGTACATAAATAATGTATTTATATATTTTAACTTATTGCTACATTTTCGTGTCATATCGTTTGCATTAAATTATATATTTGCTGTTACTTCAAAGTTTCGTCTTCTCAGACGTTCAAACCGTACTGGAAATGTGTACATTATGTGTGTGTGTATGCGGGTATGTGTTTGCGCGTATGTGTGTGATGTCTTTATAAATGTGTATACTGTATATACACATGGTATGTGTGTTTGTGTGTATATATATATATATATATATATAT
>NC_068989.1:25383584-25388188 GCF_001194135.2 Octopus bimaculoides | reverse complement strand
ATAGTAGTAATGCTTTGTTCGAATTGATTTATAGAATAAGGTGATATTTTCTAACAAATATTTTTAAATATAGAAGTTCTTTTATGGAAGGTGAGTCCGTTTGTATAAATGAGACATATATGCACAAACATTTCAGCCTACACACACACACACACACACACACACACACATATATATATATATATATATATATATATATATATATGTATGTATGTATGTATGTATATGTATATATGATAAGGTTATATTTCTCAATATATTAGCCTCTTGCTTACTTAAATATACAAATGTGGGTGTATTTATGTGTGTATATTCGCAGCTTCAAAATAGTCTAGCTTATTACATTATACTATCTCAATAAATTATGAGTAAGGTGCTTCTTAATGCAGATACAGATGTGTAAGAGATTGAAACATTAATTATATTATCCAATATAACTCACAAAACACAACATAACATACAAAAGTCATTATAGAAACTTAATATATATTAAGGGTATGAGGACATGTCCATATAAATCTATTGTAAGATTGTTTAAAATGGAATAGTTTGGAGAGATTTCTGTTAATATTAATTTTGTTGAGAAATAGGAAATATTTGAAGATCATTAAGAATTACGAATATAGTGAATTGTTTTTTTTAAATATTTTGGAAACTAACATTCTATTCAAGTTAAACGTGGGAGAACATATAAAATGTGGTTCGCATTCATCACTTGACCGAAATAGTGAGGTGAAGTATCGTGGATCGAAGAATTTACTCCCATCATTTGCAGGCTAGTATCATCATACATAGACAACATTCCGCCCGACAATTTCTTTTAACTGACTTCTTAAGTTCTACACCATCGTGTCGTCGAAGCTAAGTCGCCTAACTATTCCTGTTCATTTTGCTAATCTATGATGCAGATGCAGAAACTACCATATATGTGTGTGTCTGTTTGATTGTCTGCATGTGTGTGCTTTGTATGTGTTGTGTTCGCGTGTTTGATGTCTGTGTGTATGTATACGCATAGTAATTAATAGCGACAGATGTCTTAGTAGCCAAAGGCAATCTTTTTCTACAACTTAACGTGGATGTAGTGTTATTTACTTTGAGAGGACATCTCATATAGACTCGTGGTGTATAAAAGCACTGGTATATATATATATATATATATATATATATATATATATATATATATCATTGACACCCGGGAACCATCTGCTACGTTTGCCAGATCCTCCAATTAAGGCAGTTCACTTGATTTCGCCCTTCTTCAGGTACTCAGTGACAGACGATCGGTAGCGAATCTCTTCTTCAGCGTTTTATAGAATTTCGTGTCTACTATCGCGACCTGTTCTTTGACAAAATTGTGCTGCAGCACAAATGTGGGGGTTTGCCAAGCAAGGGAGAAGGTAAAGGAAAACAGTTTGAGAAGGAGGGGTAGGCAAGGAGGCATGGCTTTTGTATTGGTATGATCAGACTTGTCTGTTTAGTACTTAGTGACCTTTTGTGATGTATAAGTGTAACGCTCGGGAAGTGAAGCAGTCTTTGTTTGGAGCCTATATATATATATATATTTATTATTATTAATAAATCTCAGGGTAGCAAAAAGAATTTTGAAATTCTTTTTGCTACCAGTGGTCAAGCGAGAAGAAAAAATTGCAAGAATATCTTGCGGAAGCTTCTGAATGACACATCTCTAAAAACAACAACAAAGTTTACTGCCAAAAGATTGCTGAAACAATCTAGCAACGTTTCCACCTTGTCCGATACTGAGCTTCTGCTGGTTATGTATTTGGAGAGTATATAGCAGTAACACATACCTTACAGCGTCCACGTACAACAGCCGGTGACTAGTCGAAGCTGAGAGAGACAAGCGTTAAAGAATTCTCTTTCGAAAACTGAGACACGATCAAACAATTGTTGACGAAGGTATCCTCTCTGTCAGCGATGATTGGCGTCGGCAATTTTTGCCGACATTGCAGTCATCAAAATTTAACTGAATTGTTACTTCCAACCAGAGAAAATGTACATATGCATTGAGTGAAAGGATGGCACTTTCGAGTTCGTAGATGCATACCTGCATCCTTCATTTGACCTGCTCTCACTGTCAGTACAAATGAAACTTCTTGTTAGCCCGTGAATGGAAATGAAAACTTTGTCCAAATCATCATCATTATTATTATTATTATTATTATTATTATTATTATTATTATTATTATTATTATTATTATTAT
The DNA here is from genome assembly GCF_001194135.2 of Octopus bimaculoides. Taxonomy (NCBI): domain Eukaryota; kingdom Metazoa; phylum Mollusca; class Cephalopoda; order Octopoda; family Octopodidae; genus Octopus; species Octopus bimaculoides. The sequence goes on along the minus strand of NC_068989.1, from coordinate 25,385,966 downwards.
TATTATTATTGAGTGAGAGAGCAGGGCATGCCATCAAAGTGACACTAGAGTAAAATATACGATGCCCAGTATACCCATCTTGATTAGCCGTCTGATAAGGGTACACCAAGCACATGCATCACAACCATATGTGCACGACATGGTGGTCTCATATCAAGATAAACAGCGCATGACCTCGCAGGAGGGGGGCAGTTAGAATTTTCTTCAGGCCGAGTAGCTCATCCCGTTCAAATGGTCTCTGAATAGGGTTTGTTTAATGTTGTTGAGCAAAACACCCATGTTTCCAAAGGTGAATTATTCAAACCCCAAATAATTCCTCTCAACACATGGCTATGATGCTCCCCAACTACTTCTACTCATGATCAGAGATGCACATATCGTCATCCACCAAGGGACATGCTCAACTGGTTAAGGTCAAACACCTGACAAGCAAATCTGTGGTATTAAGCAGAATATTTGTTGTAGTCCATCTTTTATACCAAGACAAAACAATGTACATGATAAACACTTCCAATCAATTAAGATCAGAAGCCATGAGAACCACTGCCTGGTACTGCATCCGAACATTTATCATTATTATTATTATTATTATTATTATTATTATTATTATTATTATTATTATTATTATTATTATTATTATCATCATCATGATCATCATCATCATGATCATCATCATCATTATTATTATAATTATAATTATTAGGGCGAGAACAGCGTGTGCCATCAAACTGATACTAGGGTACCAACATACGAAGTCCAAAATACCGATCATGAGTCCCCGTCTGATAAAGGTATACCTTCACATACATCATAACCATACGGGCGAGAAATGGTGATCTCATATCAAGATAAACAACGGATGACTTTTCAGGGGGAGCACAGTTAGAATTTTTGTTAAGATTGAGCAGCCTACTTCACTCAAAAGGTCCCTGAAAAGTGGTTGTTTAAAGATGGTGAACGAAACACCCATGTTTCCAAGGTTAGATTATTCAAACCCCCAAAGAATCGCCCTCAAGACATGACTATGATGCTCTTGCACAAGTCCTGCTCATGATCAGACATATGCATATCATCAGCCACTAAGAGACATGCTCAGCTGTTTACGGTAAAGCAAGTGAGAAGTATATCTGTGGTACTAAGCACAATACTTGATGAAGCCCATCTTTTATATCAAGACAGATCGTAACAATTCTGTCGATTATACACCAAGACAAATCATGTAATGATTCCAATCAATTAAGACCAGAGGCCGTGAGAGTCACTGCTTGGTAGTATATCAGGGCATAATGTATTATTATTATTTTCATTATTATTGTTCAGTAGTTTTATTTTTATAACGTGCTTTCACTTCACTACCGAGCGCAGCTCTGTGTGCCTTGAGTATGTGCTGTGGTTTGCTGTGATGCTCTTATGGTTACTGTATTGAAAGTGTTTTGTGTAGGATGTGTGCAGTGCCTAGTAGTGCAATTTTCTGTATGTTATATATATTTGTAAGTCCTGGTGTTTTCCTTATGTATTTGTCTGAATATTTTTTTTATAATGCCTAAGGCACCTACTATGATAGGAATTGTTTCTGTTTTTAGATTCCACATTCAAGTTACCTCTATTTCCAGATCTTTATATTTTGAAAGTTTCTTCATTTCTTTTAGGGAAACGTTGTCATCTGCTGGTATTGATACATCAATTAGAAAGCATTTTTTCCTTCATGATCTTTGACAACTATATCTGGTCTATTTGCCTTAATTTCTCTATCTGTGTGTATTGGCATATCCCAGAGTATGGTTGCTTTCTCGTTTCCCTGATCTTTTCTGGCGTGTGTTTATACCATCTTTTTTCTGTTGTTATTCCATAGTGTTGGCATAGCTTCCAGTGTATTATTATTATTATTATTATTATTAGTAGTAGTAGTAGTAGTAGTAGTAGTAGTAGTAGTAGTAGTAGTAGTAGTAGTAGTAGTAGAAATTTAAACGTAAAGTATGAACAAGAGCAACCAGCATCCACACGTTGATGGAATGACATCATCAATTTTTAAGTTACAATTTTATAACAGGCGAAAAGAAAAAGGCAGAAAAAAACACTTCTTAGAATGCATGAGGAGAAATATGTTTGCAGGTTATTAACATCACGCCCTGGAGAAATGAATAAGATGACAGGAGAATATCATCAAATTTATACAAAACTTTTTGATTAAATATTCTTCTTTCACTCTGTCTCTTTCCTTTTTTCTGTCGTCTTCTTTTTTTTTCTTTTATTTCTGTCTTTTTCTTTTCGCCTGTTATAAAATTGCCATTCCATCATCGTGTGGGCGCTGGTTGGTCTTGTTCATACTTTATATTATTATTTTTATTAGTATTATTATTATTATTATTATTATTATTATTA
>NC_068989.1:25372239-25383484 GCF_001194135.2 Octopus bimaculoides | reverse complement strand
TGACAGGTATTCTTTTCCTATGTGAGCCTTGAAATTGGATCAGATTCTTCGTCCAGATGTTTTTTGCTTCTTTGAATGACACAGGCACATCTCTTATGAGACATTATTTTAGATACTCTAGTTGGATAAGCCTACTATTCTGAAAAAAAATGTTAATTTAGTCAGAGTTTTTAGCGTCACAGAAATAAAAAGGAGAGGAAGAGGATATTTCCTAAAGTAGGGCCTAAGTGGTAACAAATTAAAAACTCTATAACTCCTAAACTACTTAAACTTGAAAGCTGAAATTTGAGATATACTGTTTCTGCAGTGCATTAAGGCAGTACACCAAGTTTGGTAAAAACTTGGGTAGGTATTATGAAGCCCCTTAGAATTTTGCATGATATGGGTCAAAAGTGGTGTTAGATTTCTTCAGTTGGGGTGACGGTTTTTTTTTTTTGAAACTTGAAATAAATGTTATTTTCCCTACTTATATGAAATTGTTCATCGACCGTTGATACAAGAAATTGTTTATCCCCGCAAAATCAAGAAGTCATAAGTCTATTGTACCCTAAGCAAATTTCTTTTCTGGTCCACTGACCCAAACACATGTGAAGACAGTGCATGAAAAGATAAAGGTTTGAGTGAGATGTATGTCTGTGTGTATGTGAAAGAGGTAACACTTAACCATATAATGCAATGAAAATTTGGCGAATGCAGTTTACACCATTAGCAATTATAATTTTTATGATTTAGCAAGCGTTTTGTGTGTACGATCATACAAAAATTCGACTGAACGAAACCGTGACGTGGATCTTTATTACTGTTTAACTTAGACAATATTGAGAATATAATGTATGTATACACTTCTAACTGAAATTTGTATTGAGCGTATTTTAAGTGTCTGTCTATAAAATAGACTCACACGCACGCACGCACAGATATGTTCGTGTGTGTGTTTAGAAAAGGAGAGAGAGTCAGAAGATAGTAATATACAGAAAGGTAAATATGTTCATTTACACAATGTGTGTAAGTGGTGCAAGAACGTACATAGAAATACGCAAAACGCGAGATGTTTAATCGATCGTAACGATTGCTGAAGCAGACGAACTTCTACAGATATCAATACTGTCATATAAACATGTGTGTGGATTTCTTATAAAGAAAAAAATGTCAGGAAAAAATGGTGTCTTAATCAGCTCACATTGACCGAACGAGTATAGAAAAACATACATATGCAAAAACAAAATCACACACATGTATAGACACATACAGCTAAAAGGGGAAACAGTTCTGTTTGCAATGTACAATTTTCGAGCTTTCCTCAAGTGCTCACAATAAAAGAGCAATGAAAAAGTACCACTTGTCTTTCGTTCTTGACTCACAATATTGAAAAGATTCAGTGAAGGTCAATCAAAAGGTTAAACTTGTATTTATTGTGTCGATGATAAAGACAGTAGGTAGAGATTGACCTACCGCAAGCAAGGTGAAAGGGGGATGGAGATGTAGAAAAAATATGAAACGTAGAAAGTAAAACAAGGTAAAAGACAGAATTAGAAAATAGAAAGGCAGAGACTGTGAGAGAAGTGTAGGGGAATAACGAAATTTAATATATTCATAATACTGAAATGCAGGTCGAACAGACGCACACACACACACACACACACACGATTACATACACGCATATATTCATACACAGATACATACATACACACACGTATGTGTGTGTATGCCTGTGTGTGTGAGTATGTATTATATACGTATGTATGTATGTACATATATATATAAATATATATATATATATATATACATATATGTATAAATGCATGTTTGGTTATATGTAGCTATACTCGCCCTAGATCAAGACTGCGGATACAGGTACTCATGTGTGGCATGCGCAAGACACTTTGAGAAAACACCCAGTCTCTCATGCTGGTCTAACATCTCTAGACCAACCATGTTTCTGAAACGACAGGACTGCTGAATTGGACCGATATCGTCTGGTAGCAATTTTATTACATCTGCTGCTCTCAAAACGTAAAGAGGTGAAGCATAAAAAAGGAAAACAGCTTCCTAAATAGCCAAGAATTCAGCCAATCTACCACCCTAGACCGATACTCTTTATCCTCCCCCCCCCCAAAAAAAAACAATGAAATGGTAAGGCTGCCTTGATCATATTTGAAATCACTGCTCAGAAAACTGGAACAAATACCAAAACGCATTAAAAAAAAACGCTCTAATCACTTGCCAGTATATTACTCCTAAACATGCCAAAAGCTACTAACAATTTAAATGTTTCTGAATAGTACTAAGAGTTGATATTTCTCAATGGAAACTATACTACATTCCTCTCTGACCCTTCGTCAATCCTACCAACAAAAAAACATTTACAAGAGTAAAATTAAATGAAATTTTATATACTTTAAGACTATATGCATGTTAGGGAAATACCCTTTATTTGCTGCAGGTTATGCCTGTATGACGAACACTGCAAAGGAGATGCTATACATGGAGGAGGCTTTACGTTATTGTATTCAAAAAGTTAGTTCGAATATTAAAATCCAGAAAACTGAAGTCCTCTGTCAGTCATGTCCTAACTCGAGCCATGCGGCACAACCTTAACACGCTATCACTATATGGCAGAACCAGTTGGAGAAAGCCTCTACAATTAGTATTGATGTTAGATTTCATGACAAACTAGGTCGCAGGATGAGGAATGTTAAATTGGCATTTGGAAGGGTTAGGGAACAACTGCGAAACCAGAACGTTGCTGAGCAATGAAAATCAATATATATACTGTCCCAATCAATTGCACAGATCGAAATCGTATACTTTACACTATACCATAACCAGGTGGAAAAAATACATCTGCCTTCCTTCATAATAAACACGAAATACGCCAGTACACAAACATCATTGGGCAAGAGAAAATCAAAAACTACGATTCTACAGAAAACCAATTTCTATAATATGAAAGAGAAAAGTATCTTGAGACCGTCGCTGACTAGGGCATGTTCTCTGAAGGGAGAAAATACGGTCATCGAAACAAATAGTGTACTGGCGAGACGTCCGTAAAATCAGGTTAAAACCTACTTGAGGTACACACAATCTCAAGAGATTAAACGTTGTTTACTACAGCTGAGCGACTGCAACTTATAACAGAAACTTACGAAGCAGTATGACCTACTTTTGCTATTATATATTGTAACTATATATACGGAAAGTGATCGTCGATACCGACGCACACTATATTATACAAATTATAGATAAACATATAGAGTAAAAAAAAATGTTTCGGCTCAGCCTGAAACTGTCTGTGTACATCTATAGAAAAAATCGATATTCTTTCTGCTAATTAAACAAAAAAGAGCTACAGTTCATACAGTATGTAATATAGCTTCCAAGCGTTCATAAAGAAAATCATTCAAACTTTATGAAAGTTTGTCCTTACATTATATGTGTAGACTTTTTAACAACACGGTATTTCACCTCCCAGCTATCTATTTTATATATAAGTGGTTTGGTCTGAAAGATGTTTAATGTGGAGTGATTACTGTCAATATTTCATTAAGTATTTTGTCTATGAATAATTAACTCTAAACATGTGCTAGCGAACTTATCGACGCAGAAGTGCCTCTTTTGTAACCTCTTATCTCGGATGAAGACATTTTTAATGTCATAATCTTATAGAAGGCTGACATATTACCGTCATAATTTTCCAAATGCGTTAATATTTCAAACTAAACAGCTAATCCATTGTCTAGAAAGAGTACCCAAAACCGTCATTACTTTACACTCTAGCATTTTTACGAATAGAAATTAAATGCCTGACACGCCGTAGTTGAGCCATACTAGAATATGGGTGAGAGATGGCTTAAACATATTTGTTATTTAGTTTGCTGGATGGCGCTGACTTGGTTTTAATAAAAGAAAAATAACAATTACATATAATAATTTGCCCGGCCATGGTGAAGAAAATATCTCAGGTCCTGCTTTCTTTTTCATTTTCTTGTCGATTATTCTGAAAATCTAGAATACAATAAGAGAATATATTATGTAGAATACAATAATGAAGAATAGAATAAGAGAAAACTATTATTTTCATATTGCATAGATAAGTTTTATTATTTTGTCTGTGCTTACACTTAATGCGTCTAAACAGCAATGGTATGTGATTATATCAACGCAAATATATTTACTTTTTTACAGCCCAGCTGAATTCAATGCAAGATGTATATGAAGATGCTACGGTAGTATCTCTTGCAAATTCTCGAGGTTAAAAACATTTTAAATCTGAACTCATACAAAGTGTTATAGCACAGTGAAATTCCCAACTTGCACAGTTTGTGCAGCTATATATTCGCAAACATCATCTAATTCCCCCAGGTTGTCAATGTAAAAGATTTTCTGCTCATATTTTACACATAATCTAACATTTATTGAAAATATAGTGGGTATTTCTACATGTTTGAATCCATTAGCAGAATTTAAAATTTAATTGCACACTCAAATCTCTATAATATATTTGTGAAGGTATTAACGATCTTAGATCTTTAATTCACGATTTCGTAGATCCCCAATTCAACTTGGAATCAAATAATGATATGCAGTATCATCAATGTCGGCCAGCATATTGACTTTTGTAGTATTCTCCATAGAAAACCGCAAATATGATGAACAGGTAAAGCTAGCTATTTATTGAGATGTTGAATATCATATTGGCCGTCACATATCTTCAAACACATTTGAATGTTTGTAGTGACGAATGTAACTGATAACAAGAAAAACTAAAAGTATCAAACTATTTCATCATTTTAAAGTGTGAAACATCAACAACACAGATTTTAACTCCCATATGCATCGGAATTTCACGAAGATTGACTTTCTATGCAACACTATAATTAAAAGTAGCTACCTAGAAGTCGTTTCTCAGTTCACAAAAGCATTTGAAATTTATACTAAATATATTTACTGATTTATTCTTTCTACGAACAGTAATATTTTCAAAAATTCCATCTCTAATTTGAGTAGTAGCATCCCCACTCTACTCTTAAAACCATTTTTGACAAGGTTGCCTCTTCGTATACTGCTCAGCAAATCAGAGGCTTCATGAAGACAATCTTTTATCACCATTTCATATGAATATATCTATAACTCGGCCCTGGAAAATTATCTGCTTTGTATTCTTTTTTGGTAATCATCAAAGCTGATGTAGTTAAACAAAATTCTGGCCTATCTTTCGTCCTCAACGTAAAGGTATTACAGCAAGATAATGTGAAGATCAATTACGCCTGCGTTCCTAATGTGAGCTCCATAAAAAACAGCCAAAGTATGTCTGTTGTAGAATCAAGATGTTCATTTACAAAGAAAAATGAAAAATGAATGCGCTTCAGATCAGACAAAGAATATCAATTGTCTTGAAGTGAAAGTAATATGATGCAGACACGATTTAAGCAAAAATCCTGACTATTTTCTTTAAAATATTCGAACAAATGAACAACCACAACATTGGCAGATATTACATTGTCTTTGAAGTAAAAGTAGATGAAATATGGCGGCACATGAAAAGCATTCAAGAAGAAAAGTTCCATTTAATCATATCCGCACACTGGAACATAGATTGCCAGCATATTACTCCTAAAAATACAAAAGCCATTAACACTTTAAACCTTTCTGAATAGTACTAAGAATTGATATTTCTCAATGGAAACTATAATACATTCCTCTCTGACTCTCTGTCAATCCTACCAACAATAAAACATTTACAAGAGTAAAATTAAATGAAATTTTATCTTCTTTAAGACTATATGCATGTTAGAGAAACAATGCCATTTATAACACTGTTTACGAAATATATGTTTAAGGGCAATATTAGTATTTTATTGTCATAAGAAGAAATTAGTTTACCTTAATGTTATAATGCCACAGAAATCTTACTGTCTGGTCTCTTACGAAATTTCTCTAAATTGCCATCTTGTACAATTTCGTTTCTCATTGACGGGTGGGGAAAATAAAAGAATCAGAAGCCCAGCGTAGAGCCTACTTTTTGCATGAAGCCATTGGTAAATTGTGTATGATAAATTACATTATAAGCCTTATAACCATGTACGTATATATACATAGACATGTGCATGTACCCATATGTATGTATGAATGTATGCATGCTTGTATGTATGTATGCGAAAGAATGTATGTATTTTAGTGTAAAGATATAAGCCCTTATATAACCATCATCTTGTTTTCAGAAATAACGGCTTTTTAAAAAAATTATTTTAATGCAAGTTACATGCATTTGTATAGAACTATGCACAAGTATTTCATACATACACGAATACTTGAATGGAATAAATATATCATATAATATTATATTGTATTATATAGTAAAAGCATAAATCATAGAAAACAATTTCCGTTAAAGATATCTAGTCTGTGGTGTATGGATATAAATGTACATATACTATAATTCCATAACTTTGAGTAGAAAGTTACTAACATTGAAGTAATTCTTCCATATGCAAGCTGCCACCTCTAAACGGAAACACATCCCTTTCAAAGCACATCATCAATCATTAACAATACAATAAAACATCAGCGAAAAATAGAATAACAACAAATATGGCCACGCAAATCTATTGATATATGTCTTTTAACTTTCTTCAAAAAATGTCAAAATAATAATATCCGTATCTCTAACATTTCATACCAAATATTTGTCTGAACTGTTTTTCTTCATTTTCAATAATGCCATCACCTGGAACCATTCAGAATCTCGCAAAACTTAAAAGAATTCGATAGTGATCTAGTCAAACACTTTCAAAGGAAATATCAATATTCAGTTCGTTTATATTTCACAATTGAAAATAAAGGTAATGCATACAATTTAAGAGAAAAAAAAACAAACTAGAGTACGACCGAAGAAAAAGAATAGTAATACATCTCTACAGTTATCTTCGCTTTATAAAAGACTGTCAGATGTTAAATAGTATAGACTTGCTTTAAGATCGGATGTCATAGAAGCTTATATATAATAACATAAATTTGAAACATTCCTTTTATTCTTTCCATAAAGCTGAAGTGAGCGACTATAGTTTTCTAAATCAAAAACATATGAAATTCATATATTTTAAAAATCTAAAGTAAATGGTAATTATGTTTATTTTATTACATGCTGTGATGGAATGGCAGAAAGATACCGCGATACCACCGATAAAATACGAAAGTATGTAGAAAAAAATAAGCTTTATGTAGATAGGTTATTCTCCACATCGCAAAATCTGTCTGCATATATTTTCAACCACAAATTCTAACATAATCATACTGATCGCGTTACGAGCAACAATATAATAAATTCCACTGCAGATGTAGTTTCACTTACAGGATATTACTTCATATTTTACTATTAGTCTTATACTCTTTATAAAAATTCATGTTCTTTTTGAGCAAATCAAAGTGACTATTGTGTGCATGTGTGTTTTTTTGTTTTCGTGTGCTTTGTATGTATTATCTTATTTAAATTTTAATTTCTGGACTTTGTATAGATTTCAAATATTATTCCTTATTTATTTTAATTTCAAGTTCTAATTTGCTTCGTAGACATTAGTATATATCATGTCTAAAAGTAAACTGGATAGTAGGGCTTCGAATAGATTCCAAGAAGCTAGTATCACTATTCAAGGCTTGAAACAAAAGATAATCATATATCAAGCTTATGTCTTCGTGATGCATTAATAGTAAAAGTGAAAAATATGTGCTTAAACACTCAATTGTATAGTAATGTATATGATATGTAGTATATTGTTGAGAAGAATGCTTCATGTTTCGATCCTCTATTATCTGTGATTCCAGACTACCCAGTCTCATAATACGAAATGCAACTAGGAAGAGTAGTCCCGAACACTTTAATTAACCAAATAACTGGCTAAATACATCACAAAATAATAACATATCTATTCTCTTAATAGAGTATGGCAGATGGTAACGTGAATATCCGATCACTGTTGCTTTTCATCATTAAGAAACGAAAAGTTAAGTACGTTAGAATCTGCAACAATTGCATGATCCCTGTTCCAGTTTTGCCACAACCATCATGCAGGTCCTAGTAAAAGAGAATCTTATATGCATTGCACAGTTTCAAGAATATAGGCCACTTTCCACGGAAGTTTGAACGATTGCACTAGTTAGTCAGTGGTTAGTATACTCCATTGAATACCGTACATGACACTTAACTGACGTTATTTTATGGACACTGAAAAGAAAAACGGTATAGACAACCTCGGCAAGATTTGAACTCAGAATATAATGAATTCTGTAAAGCAATTTTTTGACGCTCTAACGATTCAAATAAACGAAATATTAATTAGGAATAAAAAGATTTAAGGAAACATTGAAAAAATCTCCAGATATTTTGGAAATAAAATCTGAACACAAATTTGCATTACACCAGTTAACAGTTTAAAAAATAAATAAAATTTCATTCTTATAAATACAAAAACATACACCCAATAAAAATAAACAGTTGAATAATTATAAACGTCCTGAGACACATGTTACAATGAACCAGATTTAAGTTTCCTGTCTGAAGACAGGTGATCAAAAACACCAAAACATTAGACGCATCTATTCTCTTAATACATTCCGGCAGATTCGAACTGGAACAACTGATTTTGTGTTTTATTTGTTTTATTTTGTTTTTATTGTGTTTTCATTTTTTGTCATCGGAAAACATTCCTTCCTTTAGATGATGTGTGATCATAGCGCACAGGATCTACCGGTATAGGTGATTTTGAGACACGGCAGCGTTTCGATCTCGTTGTTTATTTCCCCAATGGAATCTGCTCCGTCGGACCCACGAAACGAATGAACAAGAGCATGAGATCTTGCTTATACCAATCAGCAAACAAGTTATTTGCTGACGCGTGTGGATATTTCAATATGGCAGGATAACTTCTACCGCAGGGACACACAACGACAACGAATTACCGAGCTGTTTTGATATCCCTTTACATCGATGAGGCGCGTGCACGATGAATACACATCTTCTAAATGGATGAAGTGTCCTCCGATGACGAAAAACAACAGCGATTTGACATTCAGGTTCAAATCTGTCCGAATATATTAACAATGATTAGGTACAGCATTGTTTGGGTTCTCCCTGTTCGGCGTGCACTCCATGGATTATGATCACAAAGTCATTGATATCAAACCGCCATGAGAAGGGCATTAACTACGACCTAACACATTGTAGACATAATCTCAAGGAAAAGAAATAGTGGTAGATTTGGGGATTCGATATTTTAATATAAGTGGGATGAAGAGTAACTATTTGTGGAATATGTGGAGTTGATTTATTAGGGTAGTGTTGCCTGAGGGATGATAGCTGACTGTGCATGATGTCAGTTTTTTCGTTCCTTGAATTGAATGGGGCTGTCAGTTGTTACTGGACTGAAAGAATGAAAGCGTCGGGGTAAGAGATTTCTCCTTGCTGACAGAAGAGGTAATAACAGCTGTTGTAAAACATGTTGATGATGATGATGATGATGATGACGACGACCACGATGGCGATAAAGATGATGATGTCAACAGTGGCTATGGTGATGATGACGATGATATATATATACATATATATAGGTTCAGTTGCTACAGTGATTCCTGTGGTGATTAAAGAATAGCGAGAGTAAGCTTATACCAGAAGTAGAGTGAATGGACCGACACAAGGTGAGTGTCGTCAGCGCTAAGTTGAGGCTATTGGATCTGTTGTTCGATTTTGTTGTCGCTGTCGTTGAACTGTGGCATAGGAAATTATTAAATGGAATTTTACCAAGTGTTTTTTAATGAGATGTAATGTTTTCGAAATCTGCTTTAGTTCGTGTTTGTCTTACCAATCGATTATTGATGAGTCTGCGTGTAAATATGTGTGTTAGTGTGTTTGCGTATGTGTATGTTTGTGTATTCGTATGTATGTATGCGTGTATGTATAATCTAGCAAACGAATCTTCCTCGCGTCTATAAAAACAAGCCAATAGCTACCTTCAAATCGATAGAGTCGAATTGTGTCAGTTACTAAATCATAGATGCATGACGAAACGTTTGGCTTCATAAGACACAACGAAACTGGATATAACGGGGTATATGTGTGTGCCTTAGATATTTGCAATTTCCACTGCAATGTAATAGTTCGTGAATGTGATGTAGTTGTCTTCTACTTTTTATTTATTAGTATTTTTTTTCTAGAAGGAGGAAGTTGATTTCTAACAGAGAAACGAAAGCTCTGTCATTGAAGTTGCTATAATAATAACGATAATTGCTAAACATCAAAATTTTAGATCTTGTATATTTCTACTGTACGGGTTACAGATTTTATTATTAAAGTTCGTATTAAGCGGTCATTTCCTTGCTTGAAACTCCTAGCCCTTTCCAGATTGTGATTTAGACTTTTACTAACAACCGAATACACTAATGATTATTCATATAAAAGTAAATCTATAATCATAGTAGAGATTTCGATGTAGTTATCCATAGAAATTCTACTTTTTGATTATAGGAAAAATATTCACATCTTCAGAGCAACAAACCACTATGATCGTACATACCAGTTATCGGTATGAAGAGTTTTGACTTCACCGTACTCTCAAATATTACGCCATCATATAGACGTGGGGAAAATGTACGGCAGCCGCTGCACAGCATCGAACATCATTCTGAGTCAGAGTGCACTTAGCTGCAAGGTATAGAGAGCTCAGTCGGAATTTCAAAGGTACAAAATTCGATTCTTTTTACCCGATTTTCTAAAAGATGTTGTCACACATTTTCTCGTGCGTTCATGATTTTCTTCTTTTCTAAAAAAAATATTTCAACCCATTCGACGCTTCAGTTTTTACTTATAAAGGAAAAATTAGCGTTATAAAAAACGAGACGTGCTGTCAGGAGTCGTTTAGCTCAATAGTACTGAGCGCTCCGTCAGAATTTTGCGGCTACTGCTCACGTCTTTCCCGTCTATAGGAGTACTTCATCCGATATTGTAAATCTGTTTTCACAACTACGCACACAGGCTCACATATATTGCATATCTTAACCACTTCCAGACATTCACTCAACACGTTTTTGATTTCATTCGCTCTGTGTTTATTTCCTATTATTCTTCCCTGTCGAAGAGGGTAGGCTCGAAACGTAAAAGATTTTTCCATTTTTCCCGAGCGTCAAACTAAAACCCCTGTTTGTTGTTTCTACACATTTCTTCGTCTTTGTTTTTCTGTAAATTTGAACTATATAT
>NC_068989.1:25370285-25372206 GCF_001194135.2 Octopus bimaculoides | reverse complement strand
ATATATATATATATATATACATATATGGTGATGGCTTGTTGCAGGAATGGAATGGCAGTCCCAGGAAAGGGAAGAATGCTACTACTATTTAACCCCAGGAAACAAACATCGCTTCCAGTTGGCTACGTGACATAAGCGTGCTGTGTCCATAAGTTTTCAAACAAGGGAGATAAGCACCTTCAGAGAATGAGAGACATGAATCTATCTGTAAATATAACTGTACACGTAGATGTATGTGCACTTACATCCTTAGCTAGATGTATTATATTGCAAGAAAGACTGTTGTGGACCTAGACACGTGGATTTCTTTTTCTTGTTTAACATTATATGCTATCTAAAATATATATACAGATGTAAATATGCATTTGATTGCTCTTCAGTGAACATGCACACATCAATCTCACAGTTTCTTCATCCCCTCTCAGTTTTCTTTTCTGGTCTTTTCGTTTCATCCACCACTTTACACTAGGTCAGTAAGCAATTATAGACAGGTATTGGAAATCTGCTTTCGTATATTGTTTTCTTTTTCTCTCTTGACACTCTTTTACCCTTTTCTTCTCTTTGATAAGGAATAACACCAGAAGATTCTACATTGCCACTTTCATTGGTATCTTTAATTACATCATACATGTCTCCATTGTTGTTTTTTTAGCTTTAAATATTACCGCATATTCAGTTAGATTTTTACGTGTTTGCTTCCATTTACCTTTACTGTGTTGAGTCAAAGTTTGTTTTATTCGTCAAATTACAATAAAATCAACCGAGCATTCAAAGTAGAGGCCATCGTGTGCCAGAGTCAGCAGCTACTTTCTGACACATTTTGATCCTACGCAGATACCAGTTCTTATCCTTCGAGGCGAAGAACTCCTTTATGGAGGGATCCATCTCCATTTGATTCATTGAGTCGAGAGCGTAGGAAGTGAGCTGTAGATTGGAACAAATAATTGTTTGATGGAGCTAGGTTCGAGCTATATGTAAGGTGTGGAATCAGGTTGTTTCCTTCAAGTTCCTACCTAGAGTTTATTCCGGGTCGTTCGAGCAATATGAGGTCTTGCGTTGCAGAAGTGCTCGCTTTCTATCAATTAATGCCTGGTGTTTTTGCCGCACAATCGAGTACATCCGTGAGATGCCGCGCTCACCTGATTCTCTGCGAGTGCTACTTGCTGGATTTGCCTCTAAAGCTTGGGTTACGGCCTCGAAATCCACGGTTTTAAGCCTACCTGACTATGCCGGATCGTTGAGGTTCATATAAGCGGAGCGAGATTTCTTGAATCATTTGATAACTGTACTGTGATCAACTGCGCCTTCACCTTTCTCACAACAAATGTATTTGATTGCGTCCTCGGTGATATGGCCGGATTGAGGTCGTAAACCCTAACTTCCCAAATTATGCTACATCGTACGTTTATCTGTGCAAATTTCAAATTGCACGTGGAGTGAAGCAATACACAATGTGTCAGCTCATCAACTGCCTCGATACAACCAATCTCCGCGGGTACCTATGAAAGCTTGAACTGTCTCAGCCACTTGATATACACGCCGCAAACTAGCAAGTATGCAAATACTTCAAAACGTTTGACTCACCTCAGTTTCTCTTATTTTCTTATATACTTAATCGGCCAATTCGTATTACACATTAGTTTCAGGCCACAGTTTCGGGATAGAGTATGAATTAAGCAGATATTGCATAAACGCATTTACAAGAAGTTCAAGTTAGAAAAGTTTGTCGACTAACAAATTTATAAGCACGAGTTTGCGCGCGCTCGTATTACTGAGAAATCAAGCAATAATATGTTATAATTCAAATAAAATTTAACTTTAGTTGAAACATATTGAATGACCCTTCTGTTTTATAACAATTGCTCAATCATCTCTATGACCACCTCTTTCTGTATACAGAAATATATATGTGCATATATAT
>NC_068989.1:25363402-25370168 GCF_001194135.2 Octopus bimaculoides | reverse complement strand
ATATATAAACGTGTGTAAGTATGCATATATATATATCTGTCTGTGTATGTATGTATACACACACACACGTATGTATGAATGTATGTGTGTATACGCAATTATATTAACTGTTTAGTGCGTACTTTTGTGATTTCCTTAGGATCTAATGCAATCTAGTTTTGCTGGCTTTATTGAAATTTTGTTACCTGCCAGACATAATTGGTCAGACGGAATAGTTAATCTAAATTTTTTGGTTATTTTGTGATTGATTTTTTTCGGAAGTGTATGATAAGACGTTCATTTTTTGTTACGATATATATTTACAGTGCCCAGTTTTTATGGTAAAGTATAATACGGAGACATGTTTCAAGTAATTCTTTAAGCATCATTTTATTACTTCTTGTGTGTCTTGTGATTATTAAACCACAACAAATCTTTTTGTCAGATGTCTGATTTGTATTATTCTTTACTGTCCCCTGGTTTAGCTTCTGCTGTTAAATTTGATTCTGTCTGTTTGAAATGTGTATACTTTTATCGTTTTAGGTGTTCCTTTGTTATTCTAGCTATATTATATGTTTTCTGAAAAGTTTCTTTGTTCTCAATATAAGTTTCATATGTTGCGAACCATATTGTAGGATTTTGGTGGAATTATTTCTATTGGGAATTTTGGAGTTTGTGAACGTTGTTCTTAGCATAATGTGGGAGAACACTTTGTAGATGGTAGACAGGAGATTGCTGGAACGATAGTTTCTCAAGTCCGGTTTGTTAGATTTCTTATAAGGCAAGACCACTATTAAGTTCTTCCAACTTTTGGGGATTTTGCCTTCTTCAAAGCATCTGTTCAATAGATTTGTGAGCATCGTCAAGATGGGTTGTCTACCCACCCACCCTGAAGAATGCCAGCAGAGGTGTTTCCCCCGCCAAGTGCCTTAGTGTTGAGTTGGAGAATGGATGGCCTTGAGGTCGTATGGCGCAATACAATTTACTATAGAACTCCTCACCTCGTTTAATAAGCATGTTAAGGTCACTGATGACTGTACCATCTTCTTCTGACAGATACCTGATGTTATATTTTCAGATCCATTGATTTCGCTTGGCAGACATCAGCATTCTATTACTTTTGAGAGCTTTTAGCTGTTCATCTTCGTGATATTTTTTTATGGCTTCTTTCTATATGATTGAACACAAGAGAAAGCAAACATATACAACTTCCTGTACTACATTACCTCTTTTTACTACGAGGTGGCCTTCAACTCCATAGAATTCACACCGCTCCTTACAGCACTGAAGAGCCAAGGAGTGGACCCAAAGTACATTGCAATACTGACAAATCTTTACAGCGATACATCGACCCTCACGCTATACCAAGACAGTGATAAGTTCAAGCTGCAGAGAGGTGCTAGGCAAGGCGACAATATTTCGCTGAAGCTCTTTACATCGTGCCGGTAAAACGCTGTCATCAACAAAATGCCGCGGGAAAAGAATGGCATCAGCATTGATGGAGAACAACTATGCCACTTGGACGTCATCGATCACATCATCTTGATAGCGCATACACCTAAAGGATTGGAGGATATAGTCACCAATATCCACACTAAAAGACAACTTGTCAGCATCACCATGAACCTTGGAAAGACCAAGGTCATGTTCAACAAGGCAATTTAATATGCTGGATATCAACAGTAACTATTGGTATTTGCTTTTACACACAATGTTCAAGGAAAATTACAATAATGGATTATGTGAATCCGTCCATCATTGTTTCTCTGTTGTAATGCTTTAGAATTAATGGGTTTGTCATTTCGTTTCATTATCATTCAATATTTATAATTACAAGCCAAATGCTATAACATTTTACTATATTCCATTCTTTTCATCATTATTATTTCAAGTTTGGTTATTTCATTTATTTCCATAGATAGATAGATAGATATATAGATAGATAGATAGATTTATTAGCTACGCGGGGCAGAACACAGAGAGGACGATATAATGTAGAATTTTTCATTTAAAAAACGATCAAAAGGGATTGAAAACGTTTTGGGACGTGTACACAAGGAATTTAGGAGAATGCCATTTTCAACAATAAGAATTCCCAAAAGCAGAAGTAAATATAACATTGACAAGGTTTATCCGTGGAAAGAAAAAGCTACGAAACAGAACCACGGTAACCTCGGAAACGAACAAAACAAATATATATATATATAAACTAACATGAGAGCAAAGCGCTCCTTCTCTTTTTGCTTTATAGGATCATGCTCAAGGTGGTTCCATCATTCATTCGTAAACCCTTGCCACATTCGCCCACTTTTTGTTAAACCTTTCATTAGACAAACTTTCCTCTCTATTCTCACCTTCCTTTTCAAGTGATACTTGAAAAATTTGATGAGAAGCTGGCCATAGAGGAAAGTGTTTATCTCTAAACATTTCAAACGAGTCTACTATACACATTCTTTCACCAAAGCCACCAGTACAAGGAAAACTGTCTTGCCTTCCCAGTTAAAGGAAGATGGCTGGGTAATATTCACGATAGACTTCACTGACAACCGAATTCGTCCCACACGTGACAGCAGCCGTTCGACATAGGCCCAGAGGTCTGTAATCTTTGGACGTTGCATGAGTGCATGCAGAATGGTTTCGTCGCTCTGACTGCATCTCGAGCAGGTTGGTCCGGTGTCTCTTGAACCGTGTCTGTAGAACTTATCTCGAACGGGCAATTCTTCCCGATAGCACTGCCAGACCAGAGATATCTGGAAATTGTCCATAGGTCCTGGCCCGAAAGTTGTCTTGAAGAGGCGGGTCAGGTATTCCCTATCAACGCCCAGGTTCTCCCCAAGAGAGTAGTCGCATTTCCCCTCCACTAATCCTCTATACTACGCCTTCGTGGAATTGAAGTCGCACAAGTTTGATCCCGGACGGCAGAGCTGCTGGAGAGCATGGCGACAATCACTGTGCCATTCACCTAGCCTCGGTATCTGCTTGTTGCATACTTGATGCATGATGGCAATCATGCTTGATGCATGATTGCATTTTGGTCAATGAGACGAGGTGCGGGAAGGCGCGTCTCACAAACGGCGACCACGCCTGTTCACCATCGTCTATGAAACGCTGGAGTTGTTGCAGTCTCAGCACATGTCTGCTCATCATCAACCACGGATACCCAGCCCTCCATTTAGCAGATGCTGCCAGCAAATGGTTCGCCTGACAATCGGAACGCTTCCCTTACACAAAAAGCGAATGAGTATGCGTTCCATTTTTGTGAGTGTAGGGTTGGGACAAGGCACGACGGTCAAACGTTAGAAGATAACGGATGCGATTTATGGATTCGCCACTTGAGCCAGACCATTTAGAGATAGCCATGTTATTTTTATCTCAAGGGGTACATCTTTAATTTTTATGTTCGTCACCCGACGACCAAGGTAAGTTGGAATCATTATAAATTCCTCACATTCCAGACATTTTGTTGAGAGTTCTTTTGTGTGCTTCTTTGTGTCGAATCCTGCCTCGATCGTGGCAAATCTTTAGCCCCTTGCAATATATTTTTCTGTGGGCCCATATGGGCCGTAGACACTTTTCAACTGTTTGTTGAGTGGCCTGTTCTAGTCTTTTAGTTTTTATGGTCAGAGTTTTATAAATTATGTTTATTTTTAAATGTCCTGCAAAATGTTTTCTGGGGTGTTTAGTCTTGTTGTTCTGTCTTTGTTGAATAACTGTTTGCCTTATCATAGTTCCTCTGTTGAGAAGGGAACTAAATGTCTTGCCTTAAAATAGAAGCAATGTTATTTGCTTTGTCGATGGTATTGCTGCTGGTGGTAGTAGTCATTGTAACAGTGGTGGTAGTAGGAGAGGTGATAGTGGTGGTTGTACCTTTCATTGTCTTATGAGTGCATTGTATTCTCTGCTTTCCCTTCCCACTCGTTCGGAACGAACGCTTGCGTATTGTTGTTCAAATGTTTGTGTGTGTGTGTGTGTGTGTGTGTGTGTGTGTGTGTGTGTGTGTGTGTGTGTTATGTGTGCGTGTGTGTGTGTGTTTGTGTGTGTTGTGTGTGTTGTGTGTGTGTGTGTGTGTGTATGTGTGTGTGTGTGTGTGTGTGAGGCAGTTCATCAATGTTTTCTTTCTTGTTTGTAGTTTTCGATAATGATAATATCGGAAAAACAATTTCTAACTAGAATATAGGGACGCTAGCAGTCTTAGAAGGACTGTCCATTTCCCCAGACAGGTGAAAATTATTTTTCACAAAATAAAACCTTACAATATGAAAATTCACTCTTAAAGGGCCAATTTTCAAGCGAAAACCTCGCTCAAGGCCAAGCAGATGTTATTAGGCACGTTTTCGACAAAGTTAAATACAGATACACAAACAAATACAAGAAATTATTTGAACTTATGAGAGACGACGCGACAACAGCCAATCAGATAGATAGATAGATAGATAGATAGATAGATAGATAGATAGATAGATAGATAGATAGATAGATAGATAGATAGATAAGTTATATGGAGTCTGCTATTAATTTATCGCTGTGTGCGAATGGAAGTGCTATGTCTATGATCATTTGTATTGTCTCTAAAACTAGTAAGAGAGAAGAGAGAGGAAGTTATCCTGAATTAGGATACTTAGTTCGGATTCTTGCAACATCGTGAACTTCGCTAGAGGTACCTATGGGATATGTAGTGGTGTTAGATAGGGTGACGGATTCTGTGTACTAAGTTTCCCACAGTAGGATTTGAACTCAAAGCGCAAAAGAAAAAAAACCGAATAAATATACCTGACATCCTATCCGACGCTACAGTGACTCCACTCGTCTGCTGTTCCCAAGCTTTTACTTACTTATAGATACCTGGTATAATTAAAGGCAAACCAGTTAAGATTTGAACTCAGAATGTAACGAGCCGGAATAACCACTTCATGTTATTTCTTTCGTTGCTATCTGTTCATTCGCTAATGTATTGAATACACACATTGTGATCATTGCATATTTTCAGAGAAGATGAATATATATCTTAACACGCTTGAGATGCAATGGCTTTAACAAATAAAGTGAATAACCATAATATATTCCATAAACTTTAGCTGGCAAAGAGCTTCTAATGAAAAATAACTTTTGTTTTTTCAACATAACTTTAAGATTTTATTACTATATCGCATTTGTGTAATCATTGCGCGCTACGTTAGTATTTGTGTAAAATATATAGCAACTTAGTTAAGCAAAATAGTGCTATGAAAGATAGAATTCCACACATTTAAATATACATTCGGGAACAAAACATGACATTGCCGAAACGAAGTTATCTGATACGCATTTGCATCGGTTTTCAATTGTATGCTTGAAGTGTTTTACTGTAGTTTCACATACATAGATTACAGAATGAGAGAAACAAAAGAAAACAAACGAAACGAAAATAGCTCTGAAGCCATTCGTTCAACTAAATACAAGACTATTGAAGTTTATTAAATACATTAACAAAAATAATACAATAATATAATAATATATTATTGGATTGGATGTTTGAACGGTATTACATTCGGTGAAATACTGCTCTTTAAATCCCATATAACACTACATAGAATATTTAAGAAATTTACATTTATATTCATATTTCTCCCTGCGCTTTTCTTCTACAAGATACAATCTCACTGAATCGAAAAACAACTCAGTAAACATATTAAATTATTACACCACTGTTTGCTTCATTCCTTTCCATTTTGTTATTTCTTAGTATTTCTGTTTATTCTTTTGCTTATTCTCATATATACATATTCACACGCACACACTCACACACACACACACACACACACACACACACACACACACACACACACATACACACACCCCACAAACACACAGACACCCCCCACATGCTCAACTGGTTAAGGTCAAACAACTGACAAGCAAATTTGTGGTATTGTGCAGATTATTTGCTGTAGTCCATCTTTTATACCAACACAAAAGAATGTTCATGATAACACTTCCAATTAGTTAAAATCAAGGGCTATGAAAGATACTGCCTTGTTAGGACTTGACAGATGGCTAAATGCTCCGGTGCATTTTCCATTTACACTGTGGGATTAAATAGAGCATGCCATCAAAGTGACATTGGGGTAAAGTATACGAAGTCCAGTATACCAATCATGACTCCCCGTCTGATGAGGATAGATCAGGCACATATCGCTAGCTACCAAGGGACTTATAAAAATCAATCAACTGACAAGCACAATTGTTTTACCGAGCAGAATATTTGCTATAGCCCATCTTGTACACCAAATCAAATCATGTACGTGATAACTCTTCCAACCAGTTGAGGGACTTCTGGCTAAACCACTCCTCAATTTGTTTCTGCCAGTTTTTTGTCTTTGTTGTCTTTTCTGCAGTCTGCTTGATCCATTTTGCTTGTTTGGTAGCACTGGTTTCATTTAATTCAAGGTTAATACCAAGTTCCCTTGCGTTCTAAGTTCAAATACCACCGAGGTCGACTTTGCTTTCGGGGTCGATAAATTATGTGCCAGTAAAACGATGTCATAGACTAATCACCTCCCACAAAATTTCAGGCCTTGTACTGGAACTGGATCAGGGCAATTATCATTATTATTATTATTATTATTATTATTATTATTATTATTATTATTGAGTGAGAGAGCAATGCATGCCATCAAAGTGACACTTGGGTAAAATATAAAGCCCAATATATCCATCATGACTACCCGTCTGATAAGGGTACACTAGGCACATGCATCACAACCATATGTGCGTGACATGGTGATCTCATATCAAGATAAACAGCGCA
>NC_068989.1:25359125-25361625 GCF_001194135.2 Octopus bimaculoides | reverse complement strand
GTTTTCCGTAACAGTTGTATCCACATCCAGTTCTGTTTAGCATGTCAGATAAAGCTGTCAGTGCTAAGCAGAAAAGTAGTGGAAAGAGCGTGTCTCTCTGGAATATTCCTCTTCTAATGGGGATGGCTTTGGTTTTTATGAGTCCCTCTTTTGTCTGGAGCTGTAGTACTGTCTGCCATTTATTCACGGAATGTTTTATATTTTATGATTATTGGTGCTACTTTGTTCATGGCTAGTGTTTCTAGGATCCATGTGTGGGGAATACTATCAAAACCCTTTCGGCAATCGATCCAGGCCAAAATTAGACCCTTCTTGTTCCTGCGGATGTCTTCAGTTATGACTTTTTTTTTATCAGTAGCTGATTTTTGTAGCCGTATTATCCCCGAGAGCATCCCTTCTGCTCTTCTGGAAACAGGTTGTATTCTTTCAGATATCTGCTCATTCTCCACGATAGTTTTGTAGTAAAGGTTTTGTAAATTGTAGGGAGACATGTTATCGCTCTTTAATTTTGTGGGTTTGCTGTTTTAGTGGATTTGGGAGCTAAGATAGTTTTCCCTTCCGTGAGCCTTTCAGGTGTAACGAAGCTTCTCTCTCTCTCTCTGTTATATATTTATAAATACGTACGTAGCAGATAACAGCTTGTCTTCGGCCGCACCTTGGACCCTTTGTGTTCATCACTCTGATTGGTTGGTATTTGCGCGCCATTTGTCTCTAGTTCTATTTCGCACCAGGGCGCATACCAACCAATCGTAGCCTTTCTGCTAAGGTCACGTGACTGAATGTTTTCTAAGCCTCTGGTGAACCGATTTTTCTTCATAAAAAGGCAGTTCGTCTGTGCTAAGTTGGTCGCGGCTTCAGACCTTCTAAGGTCTAGCTGCTGACCACAGAGCACCAGCCAGTTGCTCCAACATGTCTTTGACCCTAGACCTTCTAAGGTCTAGTCACTGACCACAGAGCACACAGCCAGTTCCAGCGACATGACTCATCTTCATTGGAGAATTGAACACCTCGTTCCACAACTTCATCTTCGTCGTCACCTCCAGCTTCTTAGCGTCCACACCGACATCTCTACGTACACAAGCTGCCAACAGCACCCGGAGTTTCTCTCAACATTATGTGTTGTCTATTCTGCATTTGATGTAATTGGGTCTTAATGTTTAACCTTGGGCAGCACAGATTAGAGCCCACGTTTCCAGTTTTAAATCACTTTTAGTCATCTCTTTGTCTTATCTTCAACATTCCTATTAAATTATCCACGCAGTCTTGTTTATCCACCTATTTTCAGTTTCATTTATTCTGAGGTCATTGTACAGTGCTTTATCTTTGCAACCTTCCATCCTATAAAGCCTAACATTCTTACTTCCAATAATAGTGGTTCTGTAGCATTTTTACATTGCATGTTATGTTGTTATTTGTCTGCTCTAATACTGTGTTGGCATCCAATCAGTCCTCTTCCCCTTCTTTTTCTTTGTACGTACAGTCTGCCTGTGTCACTGTTTGCGGGGGTGGGGTAGTATCCCATACCAGGTCAACAACTTGCTTGTCTCTCTCTGTCTAAGCTGTTTAGTTCGTCTACAGTCCATGCAATTACCTCGTCCCCATATCTAAGCAGTGAAACCTCCCAGATGTTAGATTCAAACGTATTCCGTTTAATTTCTTTCTCCATCAATTTATCCATTTCCAAAGTCCCCAAGTACTAATAGCCCGTCTCTTCTATTTGCATCATAACCTCCCCCGACGGTATCGCCTGCCCGTCCATACATTTAATTTTACCTCTCTTCAAGATGAACACACCACACTTTTTCAGCCCGAACGCCATTCTGATATCAGCATTGAAACTATACACCGTATCAACGAGGGAACTGACTTAGGATTCATCTTTAATATTAAGTTTGAGGTCATCCATGTATAAAAAGTGGTTGACATTATGTTGGTTGCTCTTGAATACGTACCCAGTATTTGCGTTCTTCAGAATCAGTGCTAGTGCTATCATGCACAGTACAAAGATCAGTGGTGACAGGCAGTCCTCTTGGAAGAAGCCTCTCCTGATTTCTATTGTCCCTAAACCTCTTCCATATGCTGTCAGTTTCGTCCTCCAATTCGGCATACTTTTTTCCAAGCAATCGCTCAACATTCGAATCAATACTAAATACGTTCATACATTCCATAGTCCAAGAATGTGGGATCATATTGTATGCCTTACGATAATCGCTCTATGACATGGCTAAGTTAGTTTTCCTCCTCTTGCAGTCTCTAAGTACAGTTTGTCTACCAGGAGTTGACCCTTGGTACCCCTGAACTTATGGTTATCATTATATTTTCTTCTTCTTCTTCTTCTTCTTCTTCTTCTTCTTCTTCTTCTTCTTATTATTATTATTATTATTATTATTATTATTATTATTATTATTATTATTATTATTATTATTATTATTCAGTAGTTTTATTTTTATAACGTGCTTTCACTTCACTACTGAGCGCAGCTCTGTGCGCCTTGGGTATG
>NC_068989.1:25353909-25358906 GCF_001194135.2 Octopus bimaculoides | reverse complement strand
ATCAATTAGAAAGCATTTTTTTTCTTCATGATCTTTGACAACTATATCTGGTCTATTTGCCTTAATTTCTCTATCTGTGTGTATTGGCATATCCCAGAGTATGGTTGCTTTCTCGTTTTCTGTGACCTTTTCTGGCGTGTGTTTATACCATCTTTTTTCTGTTGTTATTCCATAGTGTTGGCATAGCTTCCAGTGTATATAGGTCCCAGCTCTGTCGTGTCTGTGAATATATTCCTTCTTAGCCAGGACTGGGCAGCCAGATATAATATGATTTATTGTTTCTTGTCGATCTCCACATATTCTACAGTTACTTGTTATATTTCTTTTCATTATGTGTTTTTGATAATTTCTGGTGGGGCGGCTTTGGTCTTGTGCAGCATTATTATTATTATTATTATTATTATTATTATTATTATTATTATTATTATTATTATTATTTTTATTATTATAATTATTATTATTATTATTATTATTATTATTATTATTATTATTATTATTATTATTATTATTATTATTAAAGGTGGTGAGCTAGCAGAATTGTTAGCACGCCGGGCAAAATGCTTAGTGACATTTCGTCTGTTTTTACCTTCTGAGTTCAAATTCCGCCGAAGTCAGCTTTACGTTCCATCTTTTCGGAGTCGATAAAATTAAGTACCAGTCGCGTACTGGTGTTGATCTAAATCGATTGCACACTCCCCCGGAAAAAAAATTCCTGGCCCTGTACCTATAGTAGAAATGACAATTATCATTTTTGTTGTTGTAGTGATTCTATTCGATTTTGATATCATTTTTCTACATACCAGATCCTGTTTTCTTTGGGATTATACCAAAAATCAAACAATTGTTACAGTAATAGCAACTGTTACAGTTTCAAATTTATTCACACCGTTGCATGTTTCCCTTTCAGGATTTCATATTTACCAATAAATAGATTTATGAACGGTGAACAGCGAGACTCACAAAAATTAACATATACATTTATATTTCAGCAGATTCAAACATTTTTACGTTAATCGCTGTTGCATTTCGTATTTTGGAGAAGACCTTATTCTTTCAGACCAATGAATCTTCATAACATGTTTGTTTCATTAGTGTAAAGGGACATCTAATGTTTTGACACTGTTGTGTGTCTTCAACCAAATCTAACTCGGGCTAATGAATATCAGAGGAGTTTGCGGATCTTGTTTACAATTCAGCAAACAAATCGTTTGCTGGTGCCTGTTGATATCTGTCAACCAATAATAAATCCTCATGTTCACCGTGACATTCCTTTTCATTCTTTATAACGTGCATTAAGACAGAACAATATCGAAACATCGTGTGTCCCAAATTTCGCCTATACTAATGAATTGGCTGTGTATTTACCACACATATTTCAGAAAGGAGAATTTGCTTTCCAGTGAAAAAAATACAACAGCGATTATTATATTTACATTCGAATCTGCCAGAATGTATTAAGAATGAGAATGTCATCTTATTTACCAATGTTTTCAATTTTTTTCCTTTGTTGTCACCTGGAGATACTATACCTCTTATTGTATAGTGTCTTCATTTTCCTTAGGAATAACAATATCTGTTCTACATCAGTCGCTTGGTCACATTCACACGTTCACTTTTTTCCATACATTAAATTAATCTCTGTACCACTTCTCAGCTCTGAACAAATTATATTTCCCACACAGTTTTCAATGAACAATTCTGCTGTATTGTTGTAATTTTGTATTCTCTTTGTGCAAAGTTGTAGCATTCACGCACTATATGGTTACTGCTTTAATCTTCTTTATTTATTTTTTTACCATGAATTTTAGATAAGTTAAAAAACTTTCTTATCGAAGAGGTATTTCACATCTATTGTTCTAAGTGTTTGATTTTGTACTGTATAGATTAATGCATCTTACAAAATTTACGTCTAAGTTTTACATCCGCTTTCGTATCCCTCATTCTTTCATAGGATTACTCATCTCACACAAACTATTTACATATTTGATTATACCTGCTCTGTATTTTATTACTGACACCACACAAGAGTTACTATCATGTTTTTTGTCATTTAAATTTTGTCTTTAAACCAATTGTAATTTCCTTGTAATATTTTTTTCAAACACTTTATATCATTTAAATCTCCTTTGATCTCATCAACCTTTAGTATTTTTAAATATTTATATCCGTTCTTCTCTCTCATCTATTACATCACCGGTTGGAAACTCAGTCCCATCTATTGACAGAATCTTTATTATTTTTATAATAAATATGCGATAATTTTTCCAATGAACACCATTCTTTTGCTTACACTAAACAGACGAACAGTTTTAACTAAAGAATCTAATTTTGCTATTTTCGAACAGTCTATAACAGTTCTTAATCAGCAGTCGATTCACAGCTAAATCATGCTTTTAGCGTTGTCAAGGTCATCGGATCCATATACACTACAAACAGTCAGGGTGATATACTATATTAATTTTTTTTAATTGTACTCCCTCACCACATTTCTGGTGTTGTCACTTCAGTCTTTTTTTTTTTCTGTGCATAATACTTTTTGGTTAAGTGTTATCCTACTGGCCAAGACAAACAGTTATACACAGTTATAATATGTCGTATGCTTTTCATAATATTGACACCTCTGAAAATAGTTCATCTCTGCTTTATCAACAAATGATTGAACTTTTGTGCCTCAGCTATTATCTTTATCACACCAACTTCTTTTATTTACTTACATCCTTTATCACACTAACCTCTTTCATTTACATTCTTTTTGTGAATTGGATAGTATTTGCTCTTCATCAAAGAAAGCATTTATACTTTCTAACTTATTATTATCATTATTATTATTGTCATTATTATTATTATTATTATTATTATTATTATTATTATTATTATTCAGTAGTTTTATTTTTATAACGTACTTTCACTTCACTACCGAGCGCAGCTCTGTGCGCCTTGGGTATGTGCTGTGGTTTGCTGTGGTGCTCTTATGTTTACTGTATTGAAAGTGTTTTGCGTAGAATGTGTGCAGTACCCAGTAGTGCAATTTTCTCTATGTTATATATATTTGTAAGTCCTGGTGTTTTTGTTATGTATTTGTCTGAATATTTTTTATTATACCTAAGGCACCTACTATGATAGGAATTGTTTCTGTTTTTAGATTCCACATTCGAGTTATCTCTATTTCCAGGTCTTATTACTGGTACTACTACTACTACTACTACCAAGAAGAAGAAGAAGAAGAAGAAGAAGAAGAAGAAGAAGAAGAAGAAGAAGAAGAAGAACAAGAAGAAGAAGAAGAACAACAACAACAACAACAACAACAACAAGCGTTTGCGCGCTGGATAAAATGGCAAAATGCTTAATGGTATGTCTTCTGGCTTTATGTTCTGAGTCCACCAATGAATTTGCCTTTCATTCTTTCGAGGTCGATAAAATAAGTAAATGTCAAGTACTGGGTTCGATGTAACTGACAAAAATCCTCCCACAAAATTGTAGGTCATTGTGCCTATACTCGAACTATTTACGTGGGTGTTAATCGTTCTCACAGCGACATTATTCTTCTCAGTACTCATGTGGATCAAGAAACAGACTCTATTATTTCGGTCTCTAACAATATCCGATTTATTAGCGTTGATGATTCCCAAATAATCGTTACATTCTCCCTCAGTTACAGCATCAGGTTGATTCTTATACCACTCATCGTCAATTTGGATTGTATAATGCCTACATATTAACCAGTGTAGGTTTTGGCCAGCTCTGCTGTCTTGATTTGGTCAACTGGTTCTAAGCATTTTCAGTATATTCTTTAGATTGAAAATTTCATTAAAATGTTTCGGAGTCATTTGGTGAAAATCACCAAGTCTATAGGAACTGGGAGTATCTAACGCGCAGTTTGATCAGTAATGCTATAAAATAAAGTTTTGGAAGTGTAACCATAAAGATTCCAGTAGATGTGTTGAATGCCTATATCACTTTCAGTGTTCATGACATCCTAACTGTTGTGCTTTGTCTCTGTAAATATCTATAGAAGAGATGATCGAAGTACTTCTATTACAAACAACAATTTTGCGGGTTCTTGGGTTAAAGCGTAACTGATTCCACAATTCAATCTTATTCTGAAATGAGTACACGACTTCTTGGAGATAGAGAAACTGTGAAAAGGTGGCAAAGCGAGACGTTTGTACTGTTGAACTATTAAGATTCTAGATTTAGTGAGCGACTCTGTTCTGGTACTCAGGCTTATTATCCTATTATAACTAAAAAATATACTTCTTCGGTTGTTCGAATGATACCAATATACAGATGCAAACATGAATATTGCTGTATATTTCTGTTTTTCTACAGAAGTATAAAATAATTGTTCGGGAACTACAAGCTTTTCCTTTAACCGGACTTGTCATGAATTTTTCCTAATTCCAGAGAAAGAATTTAGAGTAAATGTAAGTATATTTGAACATAAAATTGGAACAACAATTGAATTAACAAATGAAATAAGTAACAATACGATTTCGTAAAAGCGTTGCAATTATTTTAATTTAATTTCTATCAAATTTTCTGTCAAATTATTAATTTCTATCAAAGTCATAACAACAAAGAAATAGCTAAGGTGGTTTTATCGAAATTTATTTATTATAACGCTGGTAAGGGAAAATCGATCAGTGGAGAAAGTATTAAAATAAGACATGATTGTCTAAA
This sequence comes from Octopus bimaculoides, assembly GCF_001194135.2. NCBI lineage: Eukaryota > Metazoa > Mollusca > Cephalopoda > Octopoda > Octopodidae > Octopus > Octopus bimaculoides. The sequence goes on along the minus strand of NC_068989.1, from coordinate 25,354,226 downwards.
AGCTACAATATTTGCTATAGATGATCTTTGGCCCGAAAATGGACGTTAGTAATTGAGGAATTTAAACATTTCAGCTGTCCACTAAAAGTTTATCTCAATATTTACACGAAGTGCCATTCTTTGACAGTGAAGTTTTTGCAAATATGCCTGAATAAAGTCATATTTCACGAGAATTGAGCATACTTAATGCCATACGCTACCACTGATTAAGGAATATGTGACAGAAATATAAAAGGGAACCTATAATTACACACCTACAGCTTGGATTTTGAGAATGTGTGATTGACATTTACATACATACATATATATAATATATA
>NC_068989.1:25347953-25353828 GCF_001194135.2 Octopus bimaculoides | reverse complement strand
ATATATATATATATATATATATATATATATAATTAGAAGAAAAAAACAGAAAAAAGACAAGAAAAAACAACAACGTGAGGACGTGGCAAATGTAAAGTATTAATAATACTCTTAGAGTTTTAGGTTTCGAGCATAGCTCTTCTTTGGAAACAGGAAACATAGGAAAGTCCAAAGGAAAAGGAAGAAGGAAAATCGCCAACAGTCAACGTGTAGTTACATTTTTTAAATGATCGGAAATAGAAGGACAAAGAGAAAATGCTTTCTGGGACAAGTGTGAGAAATGGTTGGTATCTGTGTGTGTGCCTGTGTTTGGTAGCGTGTGTGTGTGTATTATAGTGTGTGTATATCTGTTAGTGTGTGTATGGTAGCGTGTGGGTGGGCAGTGACTGAGTATGTTTATGTCTGCATTGTAACATGTGTATGTGTGGTGATAACAGTGTGCGTAATGACAGAGAGAAAGGTCAGCAGTTATTGTGACAGGAATGTGTTTAGGTGTGCGTAGAAGTGTGTATGTGTGTTTTAGCACGTGTGCGTAGAAGTGTGTATGTGTGTTTTAGCACGTGTGCGTAGAAGTGTGTATGTGTGTTTTAGCACGTGTGCATAGATGCAATGGTTAATAATGAGTGGGGAATTCTGAAAGGTGTGTGAGAGGTAACTGAACCAGTCTGAAATGTGTGTGAAGGGGTGGATGTGGATGTGCGTACCTGTGCATGTTCGTGTGTGTGTGTGTGTGTGTATGTGTGTGTGCGTGTTTGTGCGTGCGTATGTGTGTGTGCGCGCGTGAAAAGGAGAGAAGTGTGTGTGAGTTTTCTGAAAGGCGTGAGATGGATGTGGCTGTGTGAATGGGTGAGAGTCGCTGTATGTGCGTGTTGAACGGAGTGGGAATCTCCATATGTGTGTGTATGCACGTGTATGGGTATTCGTGTCTATCTTTGTATCTCAATCTGTTGCTCTCTCTCTCTCTGTATAAATGTGTGTGTGTACCTATTACTATGTCACTCTGTTGTTCTCTCTCTCAGTATATATATATGTGTGTGTGTGTGTGTGTGTGTGTGTGTGTGTGTGTGTGTGTGTGTGTGTGTGTGTGTGTGTGTGTCTGTGTGTGTGTGTGTCTGTGTGTGTGTATGTGTGTGTGTGTGTGTGTGTGTGTGTGTGTGCCTGCGTGTATATGTCTGCATGTGTGTGTGTTGTATGCGCTGTGTTGTGTATGAGTGTGTGTTGTGTGTGGATGTTTATGGATGTGTGTGGCGTTTGTGGCGTGTGTGTTGTGTGTGATATGTGTGGTGTTTGTGTGTGTGGTGTGTGGTATGTGGTGTGTGGTACGGCAATATAAAATATAAAAACTAATACAATTAATGATACAAAAAATAAAAAAGCATAAAAGAAAATTTATGAGAAAAAATCAGTAAGAGATGTAAATAAATCAAGTTTAAAGAATTAGAAATAAATAATAAAAAATAAAACATTCAAGATAAACGAATAAAATAGTGAGGGAAATAAATTATAGAAATAAAAAAATCAAAAATCGTAATAAACCAATAATAAATAACCGAATTAAAGAATGAACGCTAAAAAATCGAAATAACCGAATAAAAATAAACGAAATATAAATTAATGGTTTGTTGCCAACTTAATGCCGTAGTCCCAGGAAAGAGAAGAATGCTACTGCTATTTAGCCCCAGGAAACATAGTTTCTACTTGGCTATGTTGCACAAGCGTTCTGTTTCCTTAAGTTTTCAAACAGGGGAGGTAAGTACATCCACCCTGCAAAGCCAGCATCCAGAGATTAGTTTCAGAGTTATTGCTATTCATCAGTCTGGAGTAGCTTTATATAAATTATAAATAATAAATGAATAAAAACTAATGAAAATAATAATAAAAATGAGATAGGATAAAAAGTTTTTTAGGACGGTTGTAGGGAGAGTCATTGAGAGGTGGGGTTGTGTTGAATCCGAAAGGAGTTTGGGGATGTAGAGTAAAAGTGTAACGTTGTTCCAGGCGTATTCTAGTGTATCCATTGTGCAGAGCAAGGCCGAAGAGACAGTGGTATTTGAGGGGAGGTCGTTGGCGAAGCGAAAATGACAGTCAACGGGGGTGTTCGTACATAGACGAATATCTCGTAAGTATTAAGTGAACCGGTTGGTTAGCCGGCGACCTGTGTGACCAACGTAAAGTTTGTTGTAGAGATTACACCTCATGCAGTAAATAGAGCTGGAAGAAGTGAAGGAGTTCCGAATGTAGAGAGTGTGCAGGTGGGGTTCGGTTTGCGAGGTGGTGCTAGGGATGAAGGAACAGCTGTGGCAATGGAGCAACGGGATGTGGAGCAAGGAAAGGAAAAGATCCGAGTGGGATTGGAATGGGGGTGGAGGGAGCTACGGACCAGTAGATCGCGCAGGTTACGCGCGCTTTTGAAGGTGGACAAGGGTGGGCTGTGGAAATTAGGGAGTGTGGTAGTATTTAGCTGGCGGTGAAGGAAGGCCCTGAGGATCCTCCGACGAAGGCGTAGGATGAAGGGGTGGAAAAGGAAAGGAAAGGGCACGCGGTCGGGGGATCGGTTAGGGAAAGGAGAGAGAGCGGTAATGCGATCGATTTGACGTGTGCAGCTAAAGACAGTTTTCACAGGGGTGGATAGCTGTCCGTGATGCATGAGGAAGCAGGCCAGATATTGGGACTGGGTCTTGAAATCCTCGTCCCTGCTGCATAAGTGTCGAAGGTGGAGGAACTGGGAGTAGGGGATGGCCCGTTTGGTGTGGGAGGGATGGGAGGAGGAAAGTGCTGTGTTCATTAACTGCTGATGGATGACCGGTGATTGGCTATTAATCAAAACGCAAATATCCAGTGAAACAGTTGAGAATATTCTGCATAATGATCATGGCATAACGAGGCATTCTCCTCGGTGTCTGTCACGTCTTCTGATACCTGATAAAAAGCGTACCAAGCTGGTCACATCGCGGCAAATTCTGACATTGTCTGACGCAGAACCAGCTGGTTTCCTTGAACGATTCCTAAACCAAGATGAGTGCGGGCTTTATCATTTTGAGCCAGGAGCACAGACAATTCATACAGTGAAAATACCCCACCTCAGATACTAATGCGTGTTTGGGATAAAAAAAAAAGCATTGTGTTTATTGACTATCATGAAAAGTGCCTCAGCATCAATGGACAGTAATATACCAACTTACTAATGCAGTTACGAAAGGATATCGAGACCAATCGCCCTGGAAAACTGACGACAGGGGAGTTGTTCAATCAGAACAACACATCATTGCACAAGTGGTTTCGTTGGCTGCTGTGCGTGACTGCGGCTTTGAACTGCTTGATCATTTTTCTTATTCTTTTGAATTGGTCTCATTAATTAACACTTGGGAGGGAACCAGTGTTCCAGCAATGATGACGTCATATATGCTGTAAATGACTTTTTTCTAAACCAACAGGATGATAACTTCTTCACCAATGGGATTCAATCACTGCAACACCAATAGAAACAGTGTTCAAATTGCAAGGAGGACACTGCTGAATAATAAACTTCATTCAGTACATTGCATGAAAGTACCTTGGACAGAAAATGAACTTTTCAACCGACCCAACTTACTTGAAGGCTCGGATTTCCATTTCAAACAAGGACATAGGTTCACAATTAGAACTAGTTTCACTTGTGCCTCAGAGAACTTAATTTATGTAATAACCTGCTCGGGTTGCGGACATAACTACATTGGACAAACGAGTATGACCTTGACAAGGAAAACAACTCTACATAAAGAGCAAATCCGTTTCCCGCAATACAGGCAAATTCCTCTCAGTGAACATATAGAAAAATGTGCAGATAACATCAAACCAAATTTCAGTCTTCCCTTTCTACCAGTACAAAGACACAATCTCTCCACGTTTAAATAAAGAAACTTTTTTCATTGAAGAATACAGAACACGTCTTAATAGGCACGCATAAATACTTTTATCTTTTTACATTTTTAATTCACGATTACATCACCTATTTTTTTTTTGTGTGTGTGTGTGTGTGTACACATATATTCCACTCCCCTTACCGAAAGCTGAACAGTTATGTCCCTTGCCCACAACAACAACAATAATAACGATAACCAATGATCTCCCCTTATTCTTCTACTTGTGAAGCCATTCACTCGTAAATATCTTCACACACAACATGGGCAAAATTTCTTCTTAAGAAAATACATATTCAAAAATATCTTCGAACACAGCACAGAGACATACTCTTTCATGAATTACTTTGACTACGGTTCTTTTTAGGCTAGAACCAGCAATTTTTGCTGTGACACACTACGGTGGCAGAAAATACTTATTTTCAGCTTATTTTTTTTTTATATCAATGTTCTCTCTGCTGTTCATAGTAACTGTATTATCCAAGTGAGTAATTATATCTAAGAGCTGTATTTTTGGTATTTAGCGTACAAAGATAACTTTTTATGTTTGCAAGTCTTCCTGTTTATGCACGTGACATGTTTGGGTTTTTCATTTCCATATCTTTACTCTAGAAAAATTGCGGATGCTACTGTTCTTTCACCTTCCAAATACCATGTTAAATAAGAAACAAAAATTCAAATGGCAAAAAGAAATAGTAGAACACAATACAATGACAAACCTGTTTTGCACCTAATGAAGCCAAAAGCCGTCTTGATAGCAATCCGAATTCAAGTGAAAAGAAAAATCACGAAGCAAAGATATTATCGAAAAATTAAAAAATACAGTAAAACAAATTTTTTCTTGGCATATTTCGGTGAAGGGAATTCCGAGATGATGATGGTGAAGATGATGATGATGATGATTATGATGATGATGATGATGATGATGATGATGATGATGATGATGATCAAGAGGAGGAGGAGGAGGTTGATGCTGCTGCTGCTGATGATGATGATAATAACAATAATAATAATAATAATAATAATAATAATAATAATAATAATAATAATAATAATAATAATAAGAAGAAGAAGAAGAAGAAGAAGAAGAAGAAGAAGAAGAAGAAGAAGAAGAATGACTTCTTTTATTTGTCACAAAGGTCTACAACTTGTAGGATGATATCGAAGGACGAGTTAAAGCAGATCAAAACAAAAATACAAAAATACCAAAACAGGTGAGATTTACATCGATCAAAGTGAGATACTACCACATTAAATGATATAACAGAGGATATATAATAGGAATTAGTGAAATAAATAATTAGAATCCACAATAGTAGGGCAATTTACTTAGGGAAATTCGCAGTAAACCCCACTCAAAAATCCAGGATTACACTAGCTCCCCAAGGCATGCCATCCCCAAAGCATGGGAAAGTGCCTTCTTCCAGTTTCACCCCTCCTGCACAGAAAAGCATACTCAGAGTCGGTCCTTTTGGTTTCACCAGTCTTTTCACTTTTGACCTCTTTTTGATAGTGGAAGGCAGTAACTCCCTTTCTACCCTCACATTCCTCTTCAAATGATATTTGAAGAAATTGATGAGGGCTTGGCCAGAAAGAAAAGTGCCTGTCTTCAAACCTTTTAGGTATATATATATATATATACCTAAAAATGTGTGAGGATATTTACAAATATGCGACTTGTAATATATTCCCATGGATTCGCGGCCACCACACATGCACAAAGACACATACACATACATACATTAGAGAGTAAGAGAATGAGAGGGAGACAGACAGACAGACAGACAGGCAGACAGGCAGGCAGACAGACAGGCAGGCAGACAGACAGGCAGGCAGACAGACAGGCAGGCAGACAGACAGGCAGACTGAGAGAGACACACACACACTCACACAGAAAGACACAGAGAGAAGAGTAAGAGCTAGAGAGAATACAGTAAAAGGTAGGAATTTAAGAAACAATAAAGATCGTAAAAAAA
>NC_068989.1:25331569-25347205 GCF_001194135.2 Octopus bimaculoides | reverse complement strand
TATATGTGTGTATATATATGTGTGTGTATGTGTGTGTGTGTGTGTGTGTGTGCGTGCGTGTGTGTGTGTTTGTATATATACGTGGTCTGATCAATAATTGTCCGGAGTGTTGTTATAGTAACAATGCTAAAGCACGGAGAATGGAGCCACTTGGCACAGATTTTAACGTTCTACGTCACTTCCGTTGTTTAAAACAGTGCTAGAAAGGAAGTTGTGTAACGTGTGATCGTCGCATTAACAATGATGGAGAAAGTTGAGCAGAGAATCTGCATTAAATTTTGTCAAAAGCTTGGTGATATCTGCTCAGAGGCCTACGCAAAGTTTTCAAGAAGTTTTTATCGTTCTCGATACAATCAAGATCTTGTGCAACTGCAACCCGAGTGTCGTTTTGGTCAACTGAAAGCGGTTTTGGCACAAACTTGGTAGACACGCCTGTCATACCCAAATCTTTCGTGATAATGGACTTAAATGACCCGTAACTAATCTGCACATCTGATTTCTAACACATGGTGATTCGACAATTTCCCCTCATAGCAGTACACACATCTGTGATGTATTTCTCAGGTCTGCTGGTTGCGGATCGCTGAGAACGTTTGTCAATATCGACATTTCTTCGGCCATCTTGGAAACGTCTGAACCACTCATACATATATATGTATACACGCTGTTCATAGCAGCGACTGGGGGGAAGCTGTGTAGCGTGTGATCGTCGTATTGACCATGATAGACAAATATATATATATGTGTTTTTGTGTGTGTGTGTGTGTGTGTGTGTGTGTGTGTTTGTGTATGTGTGTGTGTGCGTGTGTGTCTATGCATGCATGTATGTATGTATGTATGTATTTATGTATGTATGTATGTATGTGTGTATGTATGTTTGTATGCATGCATGTATGTATGTATGTATGTATGCGTGTATGTATGTTTGTATGTATGGATATACATGTATATTATGTCATATTATATTTATGTAGGGAAAAATTCAACCTGTGTTCTCTTAAACCACATATGTTAATTCCAGTATTACAATCATTGTTATAGCTGTGAGCTATATACTAGAGTTGGGAAGTTTTGAATGCAGATTTATCATATAAGAAAAAAAATGAGGCAATATTTATTCACCATTGCATATGCTTCATTTGCTCATCGGGATCACAAAATTGTGCATGTTGGATAAAAATGTAAGAAATTTCCTGTTAGACATTGTTGTGCAGGAAAATCAAACAATACAATATAATTCCATTTTCTGGCTGAAGACTTTCTTATATGTTTATCCATCCAAAATGTACAATTTTATGATTCCTATTAGCAAATGGAACATGTGTAATAAATAATACCAAAATATTGTCCAGGTTCCTGTTTTGTTGTCTATCTATCTATATAACTATCTCTTTTTCTCTCAATCTCTTCTGCATGTGTGTATATATATATATATATATATATATATATATATATATATATATGTATATGAATTAATATGTTTATATACAAAGAGAAAGAGAGAGAGAGGGGGGATGAGAAACAGAGAGAGAGGGGGATGAGAAAGAGAGAGACCTATGAATTAATATGTGCATATGTGAATGAATGTGGCAAGATTCTGTTTTTTATTCGATTATTTTGCAATATATGACGTATTTATAAATATATGCAAATGTATGGAAATATACGTACATATTTGCGCATCTGTTCGTAAACTTAATTCCTTTTTGACATAGCGTTACATGTGTGAAGATTATGAACATTTCAATCATCACTGACAAAGAAAACGTTTTTTTATATGTAAAACACTGTCAGGAGTATAATCATTTAAATGAGAGTAGAAGTTAAATTGATATTACAATTGTTTCCAGAAACGGGCAATATTTTTTTCCTCTTTCATAGTATTATGCAATTCATACATTTCATATATGACATAATATATGGAAATATGCAATAATTCTATAGTCCTCAGATGTCATGACCTGAAGATAGAGTCAACCAAACGGTGGAATGGACATATTGATCAACTATAAAGCAGGAAGTAACGCAAATGCGGACATATTTTTTCATTAATTGGCGAAGGTTTCTCGAACTTTATTTGCTAATAGAATAACTCTTCTCCAATTGAAAGCTGTCTTCCAGAAGAACTACAAAATCTACTGGAAGGTTGTGTTCACCAAGGAATTGTACAAGAATGGACGGACAAAGTAAACACTGTGTTGATTCAGATGGATCCATCCAAGGGTGCTATGGCCTGTAACTAACGGCTGATGGCTTGTTTACCTATGATGGGGAAGCTTCTAACTGCGATAATAGGAAAGAAATTGTACGACTATTTCGAAAGATGATCAGAAATGTTGCAAGAAGGAATCACGAGGAACAGAGAGTCAATTGATGATTGAAGAAGGGCTTGGATTGACTATTAGAAGGCATATGATATGGATCCCCATTCATAGATTCTGAAATACGTGGAAATCTTCGAAGCAGCCAAACATTTCGTTCATTTGTCCAAAATTAGAATGGGAAACTGGATGACAGAAAGAAAAACAAATTGGAGAAATCAAGATCAAGAGGGAAATTTTTCAAGTAGACTCAATGTCACCTTACCGTTTATTGTTTGTAATGTTAATACTCACCATAGTTCTAAGAAAGATGGGAGCTGGTTACAAAATGTAAAACATGAAACTGATCAATCACTGCTATTTATGGATGATTTGAAGCATTGCGGTGCTAGTAGAGGTCAATTGGTTTCTCTTACGAATTTTCTCCCAAGACATCTAGATGGCATTTGTTATAGAGAAGTGCCTTGTTATTGAACGGAGGAGCGGGTGGATAGTAGACAGTTGTGGAGTACACATTCCAGAGAGTGAGCGAATAAGGGAACAACTAGGCCAAATGTTGAACACCAAGATGATGGATAGCATTTCATCTGATTATGCAAGAATAGTTAAAATGCTATTACGTTCTAAGCTAAATGGAGGGAACCTGATTTGAGGCATGAACGCGTCGGCTGTAGGAGTGATACGTTACAGCACAGGAGTTGTGTAAGGAATACAGTCACTAAGAATGTAAGGGCTATGCACGGACGTCTTCATACTAGAAATAATGTGATAAGGCTTTGCTTACATAGGAAGTAAGGTGGAATACGAGTGTTTAGAATAGAGGACAGTGTTGTGAAAGAGATTAAGTCGTCGTATGCCTATCTGAAGAATAGTGAAGAAATACTCGTGCGGGCTGCACTGAGTGAGAAGATGATCAGTGAGAATGGTGTGACCATGCAGGAATACAATATGAGGACTAATACAGAAAAGAGATCTACTGTAAATAGAAAATCCTACACGGAGAGCACCAAAAATGTATGTGGTACCTATACTGATCGGTGCACTTGGGACCATCTCAACGAGAGCATTATTATGGCATCAAGAGCTGAAAATAGCAAATTTCTTAGGTAGTATTCAGATGGAAGAAATACTTGGAACAGCTCATGTGTCGAGGAAAGACGTGACATAGATAAGTCAGGAAAAGTTATGTTAACAAATAATAAAGATGAGGGTGATAATAATAATAATATCGGTTACCATGAGAGAACCCGACGAGAGTGGGTATAGATATTTAGGGGTTTTGGAGCTCGATGACATTCTACACAGAGAAATGAAAGTCAAGGTCAGCGAGGCGTATCTAACAAGGGTGAAGATAGTGCTGAAATCCAACCTGAATGCCAAACATTTGATTACCAGAATGAATATCTGGACAGTTGCGGTGGTCAAATATAATGCGTCAATCCTCAAATGGACTTAGGAGGAAATATCAACATTGGATAGAAGGACAAGAAAGTTGATGACGCTGCATGGGGCGCTACACCCTAATGCAAATATAAACAGACTGTATATGTAAAGAAAGAATGGTGGCAGAGGAATAATTAGTATAGATCATTGTACAAGGTTGCCGAGTATTTGCTAAATAGTAATAAAGGCCTGCTGCAATATGCCGAGAAAGATATGGGTATAAATGCAGATGAAATGATGGGAAGGAAAAGTTTAACCAAAGAGCTGAGGAGAAGAGAAAAGAAGACCTTCTTGAAATGAGAATGCATGGACAGTTTGAAAGGAACACACAGGACGATAAGGATAATACAGCATCGGGGGCATGGCTTGAGCGGGGTGATTTGAAGAGTATCACCGAAAGCCTGATCATTGCAGCACAGGACCAGGCTCTCGCTAACAATTCAGTGAAGTATAACATCTATAAAACTTCTGACAGCCAGGAATGCAGACTCTGTGGAAAGAGTGTGGAAAATGTGACCCACTTGGTAAGTGGATGTGAGACCCTTGCACAAAAAGAATACAAGCAGCGCCACGATAATGTGTGTGTGTATCTTCAATGGCTTTTATGCATGAATACCAATATGAAGTAACAGAGAACTGATATGAGCATAAAGTAAAGTTATGCAGGAGGATGGAAAAGTAACGATACACTGGGACTATGATTTTCAGACGGATCGTTTAATCAAACACCGTCGGCCGGATATTGTCATATTGAATAAGAGAGACAAATACTGTCAGATCATTGATATAGCTATAGCAAATGCCATGAAACTTGTGAGTAAAGAGGTTGAAAAAATCTCCAAATACTCCGATTTGAAAGTGGAAATGGCAAGACTGTATGGAATGCGATGGTAATGTAAAAGTCATACCAGTGGTAATGGGAGCGCTGGGCTCAATCCCATTGGAACTTCGAGACTTTTTAAGTCAACTGGAAATCCCATACAAGATTGATGTCTTGCAAAAAACAGCCTTATTGGGCACAGCACACATCTTACGGAAAGTATTATCTGCCTTAGATAATTGTTGTGACTTCACAGATAACTAGAAGCTCCGGGGAATTTTTACCTCCACTGTGTTACGATGGAATAATAATAAGAAGTTATTATTATTATTATTATTATTATTATTATTATTATTATTATTATTATTATTATTATTATTACTATTACTATTATTATTATTATTATTATTATTATTATTATTATTATTATTATTATTATTATTATTATTATTATTATTATTATTATGAGGGGTAATTGCATGGGCAGTAGATGAACTAAACAGCTTAGACAAAAAGACAAGGAACTGCTGACTAGGTACGGGATACTTCGCCAAAAAAGTGACAGAATGTATGTACAAAGAAAAAGTAAGAGAAGAGAACTGATTGGATGCGAATACAGCATTAGAGCAGAAGAAAACAACATAGCATGCAATGTAAAAAATGCCACAAAGCCATTATTATTGGAAATAGGAAGGTCAGGCCGGTGTAGAATAGAAGATTGCAAATATAAATCACTGTACGAGAACTTGAGGATGAATGAAAGTGAAAATAGGTGGATAATGAAAAGAATACATAGACAATTGCATAGGGATATTGTAAATAGAGAAGCAAGGTGGCTATGAATGACTAAAAGTGATTTAAAACCGGAAACGGCGGCTCTAATCTGTACTGCCCAAGAGCAAGCATTAAGAACCAATTACACCAATACAGAATAGACAACACATTAGAAAGTGATAAGTGCAGAATTTGTGGACAAAAAGATTAAATCGTATGGCATATTACCAGTCAATATACGCCAGTAAGCCAGAAAGAATATGAGACGTCATGACAACATAGCAAGGATTCTCCATTGCACACTTTGCAACAAGTATGGACTTGACAGAGCAAAAACGTGGTACGAACATAAACCTGAATTCATTATCGAAAATGATGATGCATAGATCCTATCGGAGTTTATGATTCAGTGCGACCATGAGATGGAGAATAGGAAACCAGACATCGTGTTAATTGAGAAAGAAAGCAAACGATGCTGGATCATAAATATAGCATGACAAGCTGACAACAAATTATACAATAAGGAAGAAAGAAAGGTCGATAGATATGACAGATTAGCTTCAGTGGTTAAGTAGTTGTGATTGCTGAAAAAGGTGGTAGTAGTACCAATAATTGTCGGAGCCCTGGGAATAGTGAGGAAAAATCTTGGGAAGTACATAGAACTAGTACATAGAACAATATGAGTGGAGCACTTGCAGAAAATGGCACTGCTTGGAACCACTCGAATACTCTGGATGGTGTTCGAAAAATAAGGGTCCACTTGTAGTGAACAGCTGACACTTTAGTACATCTCCAGCGTTAGAAGCTGTGCAAAGACACTAAAATAATAATAAAGGCCTTGATGCCTACCAGGCACTAACACTCATGGCTTCTCATCTTTACTGATTGGAAGTGTTATCATGTCTTGGTAGAAAAGATCGACTATAGCAAATATTCTGCTCAATACCACAGATTTGCTTGTCAGTTGTTTGACCTTAACCAGTGGAGCATATCCCTCGGTAATTAAAGATATGTGCATCTCTGATCCTGAACAGAAGTAGTTGGGAAGCATCATAGATACGTGTTGAGAGGAATTCTTGGATTTTGAATAATTCACTTTGGAAACATGGGTGTTTCGTTCAACATCCTTAAACAACACTTATTCAGGGAACCTTTAACTGGAATGGGCTACTCTACGTGAAGAAAATTGTAACTGAGCCTCACCTGCAAGGTTATGCACCTTTTATCTTCTTATGAGATCACAATATCACACACATATAGTTGTGATGCATATGCCTGACGAGTAGTCATGATGAGTTTACATATAATGATAATAATAATAATCACAATAATAATAATAATTATTATTATTATTATTATTATTATTATTATTATTATTATTATTATTATTATTATTATTATTATTATTATCATTATTATCATCATTATTATTATTATTATTATTATTATTATTATTATTATTATTATTATTATTATTATTATTATTATCATTATATGAAAATGCACAGCTTATTTTGATGGGTATGATGGGAAGTATCAGTTGTCTACAGCCAGCGAACAAAGGTGACAATTGTTTACTCGCCATGATTCAAAAACCACTTTTAAATGGAAACCGAATATAGTAGGCATTGATACTATAGCCGTCCCAGTAATATGATATAGTTGTAATGTTCTCGATTTGACGCTAAAGGAGTTAGCAAAAATAAACGGAATCTTAACAAGAAATTATTTACACATAAAAATTATATTTACAACAAACCGAATACACATTGTCATAAAAGTTAATCCTTATCATCATAATTATTCTATATATGAAAGTAGAAAGTAGAAAACCATATAAAATAGCCACCGTATGAGCAATGGAAATAACTGACAGAGAAAATTGAAAAAATACGCTTTTAATATATAAACAAAATATAAAACTTGTTTTGCGTCTTGGTGAAAATCAGCAAATACAAACTAGAAAGTGAAATCGTTTGTGAGGGAAAAGGAGAAACAGTTAAAGAAAATAAAAAGAGAATTTAGCTGTAAATTAAGCTACAGTATGCAATGCCGAACCAATTGCAAGACGGGCCAATATAGGGTCAATATTTATATTGAATACATTTATTTTATAATGACATTTGTCAATGAATACATTTATTTTATAATGAAATTTGTCATAAATGAAATAAATATATTCTGCAAAGTGTAGGACACAAAACTGAGCTTGAAAATATCTTGAATGGAAGACAGAATAAGAAGGGACCATCAGATGTGTGTAATGAACCAGAATAGATTATCTATATTCAGAATATGAGGTGAGCAGGAAGAAGCAATTAACTATGCTCTCTCGGGTTTCCTAGGCTTAGCCAAACAAAAACTACATTTACAAACACGACAGTGTTGGGAATTTCAGTCGTTCATATATTTGGGTTTAAGCCAGCATTACAAACCCAAACAAGAAAAGTCTCAGACAATGACAAACCAAGGTTATTCTGTGGTAATCAAATCGAGACAAGACGAAAGCTAAGAGTACAAGTAGGTATACCTCCTAATCGAAGAATGTCGCACAAAAGCAACGATGTACTTCGCAATTATCTGTATTTCCAGTATATGGAGCCAGAGTTAATTAGAAGTTTGGGTACTTGAAGCAAAAGCAATCCCATTAATAGTAGAAACCCTATCAAAACTTTTTAAAAACTTGAACATAAATTATGTACACGCTTATAAAATAAACTTGTCTAGATGTCATACTTTTTAGTGTATATTTAAGGCAGTACACTAAATGAGCACATTGGAAAGGCAGTTTTAAAAAACCTAGGTGGTTCACGTAAAATCTAGTAAGAGAGGAAATTTATAGTATAAAAATGAAATATAACTTTTGGATGTGTGACAGCCACTCAGGTGGTATGGCACTTACCGATGAGGGCAAATGCCTATTCCCAGTTGCTCTACAGATATACATAGGCAACTCCCAATCGGATATTTTCAAACTTCTGGAAGCTAAACTGTCGCTCTTCGCCTTAACCTTCTCCAAATGGAACTTTGTGAAGGTGAGGTGGTATTAGTCGAGTAGGAAATTAGCAATTTAATTTCTCTAGAACTTATTCGAGATCGATAGACTTTCAGGTCACTGATTTTTGAAAATTGCCGATAACCCAGGACCAGACGTATCGTCCTCCCATGAACTTTGCTCCCACCCCACCACTAAATTCCTCTCCAAAGTTTTACCTGATAGAAAACTGACGTGCGGTTCACAATCTATGTCTTAGCTTCGTCCACAGAATCCTCAGTGAGACCAGTTCTGAGAAGACTTGCATAATAATGGCCATCACATCTTCCTTTTCGCCATCCAACGTACTGTGTGTCTTGTGTGCAAAATGGTATTAGTAGCAAGGCAGGACTGCTGACCATTAAAAGATCATCCGATCCAATATGTTTAGAAAAAAATCCAAGACAAGTTACAACGAAGAGGTAGTGCCCTCCCACTCTGCACAGTTTTTCACAAAAATGTTTCCTTCCAGTTGTGTTCTGTGTGACGCAAAACACAGCTGAGAGGATTCTTGTTATTCTGCAGGAATATGTCTATAAATTCTATGTACCAAAATACCATGCGGGAAACATGTTCTGCGTACCTAAAGAGGGCTTTATTCCAGAATTCCAAGACGCATGACTGAGTTGATTAGACATTTCAGGTAACGATTTTCAGGACCATAGATCTTCTTGGATGTGAGGGGAAAAAAGACCAGTAATTATGAAAATATAAAGGATGGAGTGAAAGATTACCACTCTAAAGTGAATGCAAGGAAGACCGCACACACGTAGTACCTGAAGAAAAAAGTGAACAAGACTGCAACTGTTAAATATAGACCGCTGCGCTGCCTAACAACTTCTGAATTCAAAATTGAAAAGGTAGAATTTTTAAATATAATACATACTCTAGGCTTCCTGACCAGAAATGACCAAAAGTATATAATGAATATCATATTTATTACATTTCCTCTCGTATACTACCGAGATATATTTGACTTCCAACTGTCAACATGTAGTTGCATAGTTGAATATCACAACATTGTGATTCTCGGATAACGTGCCATGAAATTTTTCCGTTTAATTTTAAATTTCAATCTTAATTTGAAACTTCTAAAGTTTAATGTTATTATTCAATCTCTAATTAATGACAAAATTTTGATTAAATTCATTCTTCACCAAATTTTCATTTTAAGTGATTTCTAAATCGTGTGAACTTTTTCATAAGAGCTACATTTGCTACTACTACTACTACTACTACTACTACTACTACTACTACTACTACTACTACTACTAGTGCTGCTGCTACTTTTGCTGCTGCTGTTGCAGCAACTACTACTATTACTACTACTACTATTACTACTACTGTGACGACGACGACGACGACGACGATGACGAAGAAGAAGAAGAAGAAGAAGAAGAAGAAGAAGAAGAAGAAGAAGAAGAAAAAGAAGAAGAAGAAGAAGAAGAAGAAGAAGAAGAAGAAGAAGAAGAAGAAGAAGAAGAAGAAGAAGAAAGCGGTGGCGGCAGCGGCGCCTACTACTGCTGCTGCTACTACTACTACTACTACCACTACTACTACTAGTACTACTACTACACTTAATGTTTGCATCTCAGCCAGTGTCCTGAGCAAGCAGCATCTTACATTACATTATCTTTCATTATCCGCCATTTGAAATTTGTGAAGGTTGTTGAGTCCAATTTTATGAAATATCTAACTATACAATCAGTGACACAAGAGATTTTACGCAAGAACATTACCTTTTATTCTACAACGAAAAAAATATTTATTTAGTGTTTCGCTCCACTCTAGGTATAAAATATAAGGTTGTCAGTTTATTTCGTTTCTTTCCAATGTTATTTGAATTAACGCTGCAAAATATTTTTATCGTAGTATTTATGATATTTTGTTTTTGTGGTTTTATTCTTCTTCAACTTTTGTTTAGAGTTTTTGAAATTTGAATTAATAAAAATTATGTTGTGTCATATGACGATGGGATGCCATGTAGAAAAATAATTAACGTTTTTGACGCCTGCTTCTATTCTCTTTCAACCAAGACACGAAAGCTGCCAACCCGTTCAAGCAAGCTCAAGCCATTTATGCTGTATACGGAGAAGGTGCTATCACCACAGACTATACGGAAATAGTTTTCATGCTTCAAGAAGGAAAAATTCGATCTTACAGACTCTCTGCTTTCCAGCCGCATGTTGATTTGAATAGGATTGATTCAGCGTGCACATCCGCGCCAATCCGCTAAGGAACTGGCCCAACAGATGGGATGCTCTTGTGATACAGTCACTCATTACCTTCACTCGATGGCTAATGTCGAAAGCCTTGCTGCATGAGTGTCAAATACTCTGAACGAAGTAGACAATTTTCAGCGCTCTTTTGTTACTGCCAGTTTGCTCATTCGACACCAGGATGCTATGGACACGAAGAGAGATAACTTTACAATATCGTTACCATCGTTAGAAAATGGTGTGTTTTCGTCAATATGAAGTAGAAGAAAGAATAGCAGAGTCCCAACAAGCAAAAAATACCCCTAAACTAAGGTAGAGCTTAGTTTAGTGGGAAGGGCTATCACATTACGAAATGCTTGAAAATAACCACATGATTAATGGGCCGTTTAAATGCTGGTGGTCATCTGTTTGTATCAAGTGTAATGCTGTTTAATTGCCAGATTCATACACGGCTACAATTTGGAAGTAAAGTAAACTTTAACTTTCTAGAAAATCTTTGTGTCCCACCAAATCACTAAAATCTTATTTTTCATTTCATTTTCCGTCCAAAACCGTTTCATAACAATTTTTCTATTTAAAAGGAACAACCTACTAGCTGCATATCCATTATAAATAATTTGATCGTCATAGATTATGCTATTATCTTTTACATGTTTAGAGTTTCTGTCACTTCTAAAGCCTTCAGACGAAGACCAACGAATTCTACCAGTAAATTAGACTATATTCTTTTGAGAAACAGAAGGCGCTATTCTAAGATTCCTCGTTAAATGCTTCATGAACCAGTCTGCAATCAGATGCACAAATAATTCGTTCTGAGTGAAAATCCGAAATTTTGTAAGTATTAGTTTTTCCTTGTAATTTGTTGAATAGGCGTATCGCAAGCCGAAATAAAGGAAGCAAGTAACATTCATTATATATGCACATGTACACCCTTATACAAAAATATATGCACACATGTGTATGTAAACATGAATATATGTCTGTACGTGTGAGAGAGTGTATCTGTGTATGTGTATACATAAAGCTTCAGTGTATGTCAAGACAGGATGTATAAAAGTATTTTCTATGCTGGTGATATGCCAAAATGGGATATCATGTTGGACCATTTCCCAGTTTGTTGGCATATCCAAATATTTTCACTGTTTTGCATCAAATGTATAAATTAGCTATGTGATTTTCATTCTATGTGTTTAAATAATGACGAGGTCTCTGTTGGCTTTCGATACTCTATCATTGATACGAGAAATTCTCACGGAGTCAATCTAATACAACAATACCTTAACAATATCTAGTATCAAATATGTCAATTTTTGTTTGTTTGCGTGTGAAATCAGAACGTAATCTCCTCTTGCTCTCAAATTGTCATGCAGTGTTAGGTGTTATCTTCAATAGATACATCAAGATATCCCTCTCTTTATAGCCATCTCTTTTACTCTTTTACTCTTTTACTTGTTTCAGTCATTTGACTGCGGCCATGCTGGAGCACCGCCTTTTAGTCGAGCAAATCGACCCCAGGACTTATTTCTTGGAAGCCTAGTACTTATTCTATCGGTCTTTTTTGCGGAACCGCTAAGTTACGGGGACATAAACACACCACCATCGGTTGTCAAGCGATGTTGGGAGGACAAACACAGACACACAAACACATACATATATATATACATATATACGACGGGCTTCTTTCAGTTTCCGTCTACCAAATCCACTCACAAGGCTTTTGGTCGGCCCGAGGCTATAGTAGAAGACACTTGCCCAAGGTGCCACACAGTGGGACTGAACCCAGAACCATGTGGTTGGTAAGCAAGCTACTTACCACACAGCCACTCCTAGTTATGTTATACTGGTCGCATGAAGAGATACTGAGAAGAGCAAGTTATATAAATATGCTTTCTATTGAACTATCCAGTACATTTTTAAAAGGTAAAGCATATCTGAAACATTCGTTAACAGTCATTTATATTGTTTTAAGCATTTTGCTTTGTGCGTGTCCTGAAGTATTGCGCTACCGTCTCTCTTGAACCAACTCTAAACGATCCTACGCCGCTTCGAAATTTTGCAAAATCCATTCCATAGCACATTTATCCTTACTATAGTTTGAAAAAACATCTAGTAATGTTTTCCTCTCATAGACTTAAGCGTCTTATCATTGATTTGTTGTGTCAGACAGCAGGATAGGGTCACAACTCTCTCTCTTTCTCTCTTTCTTACCTTCTCTCTCTCTATTTCTCTCTCACTCTGTTTCTCTCTCTCACACCCTTTCTCCCTTTTTCCCATCCATTTACACCGTTTCAAGTTGAGTGTCCCTCATAGTACTATCATGAACTCTTTAGATTTTTTTCCTTTGGATGAATGACCTTCTAGTTGCCACTTCAGTAGATATCATATTTCATTCCTGCTTAACCTCTTGAGACATTACATTTTCGCTGCTGTGTTGCATTTTATTATTATTTTTAAAAAAAACGCAGATATACGAAAAATAGTTTATATCTCACTCCCTCTTACAGTGTTTAAAATTAATCATTCTAAGTCTAATTGGGAGATTTCACCACGCCTCTCTGTTTTTCGTCTGGTGATTTTCCAACATGATGACAACTTTTTGCATTAATGAGATTAGACATTTGACATACAGGTACATTCTTTCTTCACTTTGTTTCTTCTGTTTCGTCTATAACAACCTTTGCTCCTCTAAACTAATTGTATACTACGCGACCCATCTCTCATTTTTCTTCGTCTCACACTTTTCTGTAACGCCACTACAGAACCATCACAAGCCAATAGATCCTTGCTTTATTACTGTTGGCCTGTATATTTGTGCAAATTTACACCTATATATGATAAAGAGAATCATAATCTGTATCGTGTTTATCAAATAAAGTAAGATGGGTTTCAAGTTTGTGGCAACTGCCCTTTATCCAGACTAATCCACAAAAGAGTCCGATCATTTCTGATTTTCCTTAAGACATTAGTGTGATAAATGAATTTCTATCACCTAAAACTTAACGGTACCGTTCACTTCATCTCCATTTATTCTGTAGTAAAATATTCATGTACCGTAGAATATGAATCCTTTATCTCATTTTGTACAGCGGAAATTAGATTATCACATGCATACTGCTTTACGTAAGATGCTATGAATTGATGCAGCCTCATATTTGTAGCAATTATCAAATGTAAAATTGAATCGGGAAGAATTTGAACTTGGAAAACAAAATTAAATCCAGTAGAGAGAATTGCGTCCAGTGCCATTTTCTTAATCAAAATCTTATGACACAAAGACATTAGAGGCAAACCACGTAAACCAATTTAGATGTAAGATTAAAAAATTCTGAAATTATAATTATGATAACACATACACAATATCAAACGAACAAATTGTTAAACAAAACAAACAAAAAAAAAACAATTAAAGACAAAGCATAAACAAACACCTATAATAAGAATTTTTTCTGAAGTATTCAACAACAAAGAAAACTAATTGCTAGAAATTAAATCTTCACATACGTGTGTGAACTAACGACTACATGCATTCTTTTTGTTGTGTTTGTGCGTGAAGATTAATTCCTATTAAATCTATTTTCATTAATTCGCATGATCCTAATCAACAATATCCCTGGACAATATTCGATTTTCTCTGACATGTCTGTTCATTAAGTAAAGATTATACCGTTTGTTGGCTTAGTATCATTATTTCAGCATTAGCGAGCGATGCATGCTCCACTGAATTTACATATAAAATATAACTGACAGCTGTGTATATAGTTTTAATCTTGGCAGGGAAATTTATCTTTGAAATTGTAAATGGAAGAACATTTCTGAAAACAATACTGATAATATAATAAAATAATATTGGAATGAATTTGAAAAATGTATTCTGTTATACTGAATACAAATATTCTGAAATATTGCTTTAGAAATCTTCACAAAAGATAAACATACGCATGCCCACTCGAATTTCCCAGAACGCTCACATAATCATCTTAAATATACAATAAGTGCATATGTGTATGCGTGTTTGTGTGTGTGTCTGTGTGTCTGTATAAGTGTGCGTATGTGAGAAGTCCTCATGCACTGGCATTTGTTCATCATTCTACGATTAGCAGTCATGCTGTCGTACGCGCACACGCATCCGCATTTATTCAATATGAACGGGCGCAGTACTAGCATAACATTAATTTGAAAAATTGCTGGCTGCGAGATTAATTATTCTCTAGATTTGTGGGAAAAATAAGGAAACGAGTAAATCAAAGAATACATAGACAGGAAGAGATTCCAATTACTATAATTATTTTGCTATATTCCGAACCAAAATAGGAAAAGATTAAAAGGAATTAAATTATCCAAATTGTGAAGAACAAAAAAAAACAAACACAATATGCTATATTTGGAACAATTGAATACAGGTTTGGCTCTATAGACACACACACACGCACACGCACGCACGCATGCATACACATACACACGCACATGCACACACATATTATCCATATATATAGATAGATAGATATTAATAATTGATATATATATATATATGAGAGGTTTTGGCATCCAGAAGTCCCAAAATGGCAGGTAAGGCTATGTAAGTGCTACGGAAGGACGTAGTTAGACTACCTGTTCTATTATAGTTTGAGTGATGTATATGTTAAATAGAATGAGACAACAAAGCCAAAGCAGTATGAAGGTTCTAGGACATTTATATAGAGAAAGGTAGTCTTGAAGCTGTTTCATGGATATGACGGATATCTCTTCATTAGAGAAGATATAAGAGAGTTAAACAGAGGGAAATTGTAGAGTTCAATATAAGAAGGTATTTTGGAAAGGGAGAGATATTAGAAGTATAAAGAGAAATAAGAGAATAAAAATTAAAATATTTTTATTTTTTATTTTTATTCTCTTATTTCCCCTTAATATTTCTCATATCGTCTGTGATGAAGGAATATCCTTTATATCCCTGAAAGAGTTTATAAATGTCATAGACATTTCACACTGCCTTATGTATACATGTATATATATATATTTATATATATA
>NC_068989.1:25326875-25331342 GCF_001194135.2 Octopus bimaculoides | reverse complement strand
TATATATACACACACACACACACATACATATATATACAAAAATAAGAGAAATGACCAGCAAAAGTGGATTCCTATATGCTAGAAATAGATGCCGAATCACCTAACCACAAAGAATATGTTCTCAGTAAAACTTCTTCATGGTTAGATGATTCGGCATCTATTTCTAGCATATAGGAATCCACTTTTGCTGGTCATTCCTCTTATTTTTGTATGTAATATAACTTTAATCTTCGGATTTTTTTAAATATGCTAGACCACTGGTTTTAATTGATTAATATCAATTCCTACCCTTATTATTATACATATACATATATATACACTGAAGAGCGGTTAACAATTCACGTAAATAATGTATGGAAATGTACAATAACATTAAAAATGCCGTAATACTTTTAGAATTTTTAGAAAAATTAAAAGACGAATAAGAGGTGTAGTATTTCAGGTGGATACATTAAATCTGTCTACCTTTCATTTCAACTGCGTATCCACATCAAGTACTCAAGCGCTCAAGCGCTCATTAAAGAGAATTAGAAAATTGGTTAGCTGCTGTAATGAAAATATAGAGAGATAAAATAGTTGTAGGTGGATGGAGTATGAGGTATCAGGCTACAGGACAAAGGTGGTTCATTAAAGAGTTTAGGTGAAAGGTATTTTAAAACAACAAGCTAAGTTATTCCTAAGTCAGAAATTTAAGTGAAGGGTTAAGGTTTTTCAACTATAGACCCATTAAAATTGACATACCGAATTGGGAATCAGATAGATACATTAGTAGAGATGAGAATGAGGCTGAAGTTTAAAGAGTGAATGGTTTGATGAAATTTGCTTTCAGGCATACCATAGATATTTAAGGACTTCGTGTGGCAATCTAGCACAAGATATGAAATAAGTTATGCTGAAAGATTTAATAGTCTACATAGAACATAGAATGACACTTACATACATACACATATATATTAATGATACATATTATTATCCAAAAATTTACGTGAATATGTGCGTGCACATACATATATATTTATCCGAAATCATCGTCGTTGTATGTTAGTGTACTTCATGTAATTCTGAGAAATTATTTGTCAGCCTTTCAAACGGGTTTTATATTTCATAATATATTGTCTCTCTGTGATTACACAACCCAACGGGTAATTTGTTATCGGAGCGTTTTTACCCGATTTATATCCAGAAGTGGAATCTATTTTTCCCATTACATCCAGATTTCAAATACCCAATCCTCCAGTTGTCAGTGACAAATGTGCGTAGATTTCAAGATGGTCGATTTTTTTACTGGATCAACAGTGAACACTTTGTTGTCTCCAAATAATCATTCTTTTTATGCATATGGGACAGCAGAACCAGGGAAAATACTTTGTGTGATCAAAAAATGGCTGCAACGAGCATTAGTTTCAGGGTCTTTTAATGTGTTTGAAGTGCCTTTAGTTCAGCCAGGAAAAATCATCATAGCATCACTTCATATCAAACTTGGCATTATGAAACAGGTTGTTAAAGCTCTGGATAAATTTGGACCAAGCTTCCACTATATCGGTTGTAGTGGACAAAAGCTGGACTATTTGTTAGGCCTCAAATGAGATAATTGATGAAAGATGAGAACTTAGCAAATTCAGTGAGTTTCAGTGAAGTTGTAGCATGGAATTCATTCACAACGGTTGTAAATGGGCAACAAGTAAAACATTCGACTATACTGAAATTACTCGACAACACGCTGGAAAACTTTCAAAGTTTGGGAGCAAATATGAACATAAAGCTAGTCACCTTTATAAATTATATGAACATTTGACTGTCATTTATGAAGAGCAGGGAGGAAGTTTCCACCACGATATAAAATCAATGAAACAAAAGTATCAAGGCAGATGAAACATATATATGTTGGCGGACTATTGGTACAACACAAATCGTGATTTCCATGCTGTTCAGCACTCATGAAGATCATTCAAAAGCAAATCCATGAGAAATTAGGCATAAACAATGATGTAATTTGTCTGTAGAAATTTTGAGATTCTTACGAGTTTTGGATAGAATTGTAAATCATTCATTCTCGGTATGAAGAGAAACTAATTTCCATGTACGAGAGTTGGCTGAAAAGTTCATAGATTGAGGATGATCGTCTCATGAAATATAACTACAATCCCTCTTGCAGTCCACATACTTCTTTCATCGGAGTTGCAGCGCTTAGATCACGTTGGTGATGAAGCTTTCGTCCTGTTGGTAAAAGTAAGTCATCAACAGGAAATATGACGTCATCATTACTGCGACAGTACTTCCAGGTCAAGTGATTTTTTATGTTGAGGAACAGATAGTTGTCAGATGGGGCCACGACAGTAGAAAAGGGAGGCTGATCAACCTGTTTATAGCTACTGTCACGCACAGTGGCCATTGGAATCAAGGACTTGTGTGCTGGAGCATAGTCTTGATGAAACTTGACACCTTGCTTCAGTTTTCCTGGGCGTCTGACCTCGATAGGCTTTCATAACTATCTCAGTATTTAGGTATAGTACTCTCCGTTGATGGTGTGGATACTTTGAAGTGAGTCAATGAACATAATAATCCCTTTTGCATCCAAAACAACTGAAGCGATCATCTTCCCTGCAGGTGAAATGGCTTTGGCTTTATTTGGAGCAAGTGAGGTGGAGTGTTGTTACTGCATGGGTAGTCTCTCTGTCTCTGGCTGAAAGTGATGAAACTAACGCTCATCTTGGGTAAAGAAATATTCAAAGAAACAAGCTGAATCAGCCTCAAACAACGTCATATTTTTCTATGATAGGAGCAGTAATGTTCTCTTTCAATCAAATGTCAGAATAAGTGGCAGGCACCTTCGTTATGCCAAATTCATTGTGCAGAATATCCACGACTATCTTATATGGGATATGCTAATAGCATTGGCTACTTGATTTATAGTCAATTGCCTGTCATCCATCACACTCTAGTAACACTCATTCATAGTCAGCCTATGAAGTTTTCAGCCCTCCCTCGTATGTATGTCATATCATAAACAGTTCTATTGAAAAAAAAAATGGAATACTGTGGATTCAGTATCTTGGCATCTTAACGTGACGGTAATAAATGGATGTCATTTCGGATTCTGTGTTTCAGAGTACTCCACGTCCAAATCTTTCACCAAAGAAGAATGTTTTTTTTTGTGTGTGTGTGAGGGGGAGATGTTGTTTGCTGTAATTACTTTTTTTCCATTTTCATTTGATGAATTCTGGATGAGCACAAACTGGTTGGAATGTAGAGTAGATAGACTTAATAATTTAAAATTAAATACTATTATAGTTTTTAATCATTTAATCTTTTTTCAAAAATTATGACACTTGTTTTATTGTTATGAATTTTAAAATATTTCTACAAACACACACGCCTACACACACACACACACAAATTATGCATTTTTGATATATGTATATATTTGTTACGCATACATACATACAAACATACATACATACGTATGTGTGTATGTGTGCATGTTTGTGTGATTCGAAATGTACAAAAAACAAAGACCTAACACAGGGATAGATGCGAGAACAACAAACAACGTATATTAGTTTGACACTCAGGAAAAATGGAAGACTCTTGGACATTTAGAACCTATGCTCTTATACAGAAAGGAATGAGGAGAGAAAATAACGGAAGAAGAAAAGAAAACAGAGAGAGAGAAAAACGTGTCTGGATTAACGGTTTCGCATGTTGAATTGACAGGATGGACGTAGTGGTGGAATGAGAGACAACAGTAACCTGTGCGCGCACGCATGTGTATACGTGAGGATAATATGTGCAAATAACTCTGTGTAATGGCGAGCACGTGCGTATGTACGTGTGAGCAATCATGTACGTGAGTATGAAGATTATGTGAGCGTGTGTGTGTGTGCGTGTGTGTATTTGTGTACGTATGTGTACGTATAGGCGCGTATAAATAAACAAATACGTGCGCTGTGTGGGACGATGCGTTTTTCAGTGCCCCGTGTATTTAGGTGCGTATATGTTGACGTGAGTATATATGTGAAACTATGTGAGGCTGTGTAACGTATGTGTGTAAGGCTATCAGTGTGTGTGTGTGTATGTGCAAAATGCATTTGTGTAGCAGCGAAAGTGTACACTTAGATTGAGTACCGTGTGTTCGTACATGTGAGTTGTTGCGCGCTTGTGTGTGTGACACAGTTGTGTGCAGATTACGTTATGTTTATGCGTGACCGAGTGTGCGTGCTCCTGTTATCAGGGGTGTGTATATGGGAGTGGTGGATAAAGTATGCGTATATATGGAGTTGAAATGTGTGTAATATTCTGTATTTGTGCACATGTAAATGTGTGTAAGGACGCTTGTGTGTGTGTGTGTGTGTGTGTATGAAGCTATCTGAGTAAGTGTGTGGGTCGATTTCAATGGAGGTGCGATGAGGAATAGGGTCGACGGGATATAGATCCTGAGTGGTGTTGAGTCCTTGTGTGTGTGTGTGT
>NC_068989.1:25323294-25326821 GCF_001194135.2 Octopus bimaculoides | reverse complement strand
GGGGGGGGGGGGGGTGCGCGCGCTCATGTGCATATAAGTGTGTGTAGGTGTTTATATATATTTTGTGGAGTCAAACTGGTGTGTGGTGTAGATATTGAGTTTAACAGTGTAGAGAAAGTGTGTGGGTGAAGAAGAGGAGGAGTGATGGAAGGTGTCAGGTGTGTGGTGTGTGTAAATGTGTGTAGGGGCGGGTACACGATGGGAGACCATGCTTAACTCAGGAATGAAGAGAGAAAATAAATTCCTGCACTCAACAGAGACGAGAGTCCGGGTGACCCCTGTTCAAGGAAAAATCAGCTAACAGACATATGTTATAGCAAATGGTCGGTGGAACGCAAATGACATGAGACTGGAGTGTCATTGCGAGCATGATGTTCCAGACATGTTTTGCTGGTGTACTGGAGAAGATACAGAGCAGGAGATACCGTAGATTACACTACTAGAGGTGCAGATGAATGAATCGGTGATGGTTGTGGTGGTTGCCGGTGAGTATAGTGGTGTTGGAGATGTAGAAGAAGGTGCCGCAGCACGGACGAGAGCAATGGAAAGAATCAGGTTGGGTCGGGTCGGGTGTTGGGAAAAAGCTATCGAAGGGTTCGGAGGATTATGGACGGATTCGAAGGAGGAGAGGAGTGAGTTGAGGAAGATGCGTGAGGTAGTGTAGTGGGGTTGGAGTGGGCGGAAAACCAAAAGAATGGTGCGTTGGAGGGGTGGGTTTAAGTGTGGTAAGTGAGGGAGGCGGGACATAGGTGGGGCGAATGCGGAGAAATAGAGCGGATGCACAGTCAACAGATCGGGCAGCGTGAGGACGGTTTGCATAACGGTTGGTGTATCCCTGTTTTGTGAAGTGGCTAACCATGATTTGAAACTGTCTGGAAGTCATAGTCGTCACCACAGAGCGAGCAGAGACGGAGGCACAGAGAGGAACGGATGGACAGTTTGGTGCCGATGGGATGGGAGGAGGAGAACTTGAGATAGCAGTGTTAGTCTGTGAGTCTATAGTGGATGGAGATGGAAAGGGAAGAGAGTTGTATGTATGTGTTTATGTATGTATAGAAATGAAACTAATGTTATTTTCTGAAAAATTGAAACACATATATGCATAAATCACACACACACACACACACACACACACACACACACACACACACACACACACACACACACACACACACACACACACACACTCACACAAACACTCACACGTATATTTGAACATGTCTCTCTTTACGCTTTATCATTTCGATCAAGTTTGATTTCATATTTTCACACGATTTACTTGCCGTGTATTTGCATAATTGCCGGTAACATTAGACGATGAATGATGAAAGTGAACTGAGAACTCAGTACAATGAACCAATTTGCAGATAATTAAAAACTAATCAACATAAAGAAAACAGCCCAAGCATAAAGTATGTTGAACAGTTCATAAAGTATGAACTGTTCAAGTTTGTAGATTGGCAGAAACGTTAGCTCGTTGACTAAATGACTTGAAGTATTTCTTCTCAGTTCAAAATCTGTTGGGATCGACTTTGTCTTTCTACATTCTAAGCTCGATACAGTAAAGTATCAGTCACGCACTAGAGTCAATATAAACGTTTTATAACTCCAATGATACCTCGAAAATTTTAGCCTATTATTGAAATTAGAAAACATTTGAAATATTGTTTGCTAGTTTACATCATACATACTTATTACGAGTAAATTTAAATTAGTTAAAATATCAAATCTATGGAATTATACTTCTTTCGAAGTATGCTGAGTTGATGAAAAACAAGATTAAATTAATTAAAAGTTATTAAATGGACTGAATTAGTAAATTTAAATCTACACCAAATTTACTGAAACGAGCATTCGTTGTGCAGTTCGCTGTGGTAATCCACGGATTAACATTTCATTAGATGTTACCTAAATTGATTGAAATCAGGCTTGCATTAATAGAAAAATATTGAAGTTAATTGCGAACCGAACCAAATTAATTAAAATAGGCTAGACGTAGTTTTATGTCATACTTTATCACGCTCAGATGTGCAGATGAACAGGAGGATGATGAGAGAGAAGAAATGGGAATTCCTACAAATTACTTGCAAGAGATTTAGACAATTATAGATAATTGAAACGAGTATAAGATATTGTTATATGCATATATATACATACATACATACATACATACATACATACATACATACATACATACATACATACAGATATACAGGGTATTTCAAAAAATTTGATATTATTTCGCAACCTAGTAACTTCGCCTGTTCTTGTTCAATTAACTTCAAGTTTTAACAGAATGTGTAGAAACAGGTCAAAATTTTATGTTTAATGTTCGATATGTTTATCTTTTCAGGTATAGAAATGGCATTCACTGGAAAACAAAAGACGTTTTGTGTGTTGGAGCATGCTCGAACACAGTGGAACAAGACTGTACAGTGTACATTTGTGAGAGAGTTCTCTAAAAAGTCACCAACGACAATGCAGATTTGGACATGGCACAAAAAATTTAAAGAGGAAGGCTGTCTGTGGAGGGCAAAGGGATCTGGACGACTACGAACATCGGAAGAGACGACGGAGCAGGCTCGCCAAAAACTCTCGCGAAGCTCCAAGAAGTCCATAAAAAGAACAAATATAGAAACTCAAATTCCTCCAACGACAGCTTGGCGCGTCCTGAGGAAACGCTTCTAATGAAACCCGACAAGCTGCAGCTTGTTCTGACCATAATGGCAGATGACAAGCGAAAGCGCAAAGATGGGGCTATGTCCCCTCCTACCTGTTCCTGCAAAGCTAGAGGAACACGAGCAGAGAATCACTACCGCACTGGAGACTGTTACCCAAGACATGCTGCAGCGTGTTTGTGAGGAGCTGGACTACCGACTTGATGTGCGCCGTGTTTCAGGTGGTGCGCATACTGAACATTTGTAAAGTCATTCATGGAATCCACATACCTTTGAATTTCTCATTCAAATTTGGAGGAATAATACTTATATCACTCAACATTAAGCCTGTTTAGTTTCATTTCCTTTGACTATGGAGTATTTATGGTATTTACATTTCAAATGATATGAAACTTTTTGAAACACCCTCTATATACATACATATATATATATATATATATATATTTAAACCTGGATTTTTATCCCTAATATTAGTGTTTTATATATATATATATATATATAATTATTACAAATTAAAAGGGTAAAGGATTATCAATTTATTAATTAATAAATCAATTAACAATTAACAATTTTTACCAAGCCCATCGGTATGAAAGCACCATTATTGGTGGAGAACTTATTTAAAAGCTCATATATATTTATAAATATAATTAAGGGATCAGCAAATATTTGCTTCACCATATACCGAAGTTCAGAAATAGCAGCTAAAAAAGCTGAGAATCCCACAGATAGCATCACTTGTAACTCACAAAGGCAAAAACAAGAAGAAAAAACAATGAAAACTAACCAATTCCGATGTTTAACAGTAGACGCGTTTCTAGATCATGATTGATAATAATCAATTTCCTT
>NC_068989.1:25318730-25321973 GCF_001194135.2 Octopus bimaculoides | reverse complement strand
TATATATATATATATATATATATATATATATATATATATAGAGAGAGAGAGAGAGAGAGAGAGAGAGAGAGAGAGAGAGACGTCAATTACAAGGAATACGAAGTCAAGTACATCTTCCTATTTTTATTATATTTCTACAGTCAATAACACAGCATATTTGATCTAAATTTGCGCAGCGTATGCTTCCCCTGCATCTGAAATCCATCAAGTGCGTCTGCATCCACCTCGTTTTGACTGGTTAGCATTTATACAAATTTATTCAACCTCTGTCTGCAGATGATGTCCGAAGCGAACTAAGTAAGTGTATGTAGGCTTTAATGTTATTTTGCTAGGTTAATATAGCTTTTGAGAGGAAAAAATGTGCGGTGCTGCGAGATTTGGAAACTTGATTTAGTTATAAAATCTATTATATGTATGACCTCATTCAGAACTTAGTTTAACATTCGAAATTAGAATACTAAGTAGATCAAAGTGGGTTTTTTTTTTCAGCCCTAGCCTTAGATGCACTATGAGTTTCTGATCCCCCGATATTGTTTATAACTACTGTCTATTAAATCAGATAAAATTAAATATATGAGGTGTGAAAACCTTACTTATCAGGCCAATTCGAAATTTTCTTTGTATAAATCGAGTTTTAGATTATATGAAGATTTGTCGTCCGATATGTGTTGGAAGAATTTTTAAAATAATTAGTTTTACTTATGGAGAATACTGATTGCTACTTGAAAGTCGAGCGAAATAGTTTACTGACGTTTAGAATGTAAACTCAGGAACATCCTATTTACGTGGTCGTTATTTATTTATATGAGTCTTCCATGGAAGTATTTAAAAGTCCTTCCGTGGAAGTGCAAACATCTCAGGGCTTGTTCTGCCTACTGTTCAGCAGCTGATGATTAGCTGTAAAAATATGGAATATTTCCTCAATGCACAAATTTAATCTATTTACTCCGATTACGTAATATTCAGCTACACTTATTGTTTTCTGTTCTTTATTAAAGTTAAAGTTTCTTTCTTTAAATGACCAGATGAACACAATTAAGCTCATGCTATTCATCTTCCCTTTATCCTTAAATGAAGCTAAATGGTTTGCCAGTCTCACCTTGAAGTTTGTCGGGCATTCACCAATATAGAAGTGCGAATTGCCTTCAGACCTAACCCTACAATTGTATACTAAATTTTTCTCTATGTATTTAGCATATAACAGACACATTTTACTTTTTACACAACTACAAAGATTTTTATCTATACTAACCCTACTTGTGTAAGCAGGACTAAAATTAGAAAGCTTCACTGTTTCCCTTTCCATAGATCTGCTATTGTCTACATCGTCTCGAGTTTCAGTGTTATTAAGTGTAACATTTAAAGTACCCGGTACAACTGCTTTAGGAATTGTAACGGTTGCCTCCCTTGCAGTGTTTGATTCTGTTTTGGTTATTGTTACCTTGTTGTTGTCTGTAAACGTAGCAGCCGAAATCCTTCCAGTTTGGCTATTTATTGGTCTGACTTTATGTTCACGATTGTTATCATTAAGTGTATTTCTATTGATATTATATCTACCGCTGTCTCTTGCGTTTGGGAATTCAGATATTTTTGATATTCTCTTAGTTATTATGCGCCACTTTAATTTGTGCTAAGTTTACGCTAGTGGAAAAAGCTCAACTGATATTGCGTCTATTAAAGATTTTATGGCATTTATTCGATTTAGGAAAATGTATATCTAAATTTAGTTACAAGTTATTTGCCTATGGATTTCTGCGTTATACCAAAATGTAGCCCTCGATTTATTAGTTCTTTTGCGAATGTATCGATTATTATTAACAGTTGGTCTCACTTTGAGAGACCAGTTCGTTTTACTACACTGTTTACCCTTGAAGTTATAATTATCCTTGTTTGTACCCAGTATTCCTAATTAGTGGGCGGAGGACTGTTCGTATTTCTGATGCCTAGTCTAGTATTACTTAGGTTATCATTTTCAGTAGGGACTTTAACTGCATTTCCTTTATCCTGTTTGTCATATATATATATAACACAACCCCACTATTTACTGACTTATATATATATATATATATATATATATACATGCTTCTGGCTTCAGTACCACTGCATGATACCATCGGCAAGTGTCTTCTACTATAGCCTCGGGCCGACCAAAGCCTTGTGAGAGGATTTAATAGACAAAATAAAAGAAGACCGCCGTATATATATATGTATATACATGTATATGTATATATATGTATGTGTCTGTTTGTGTGTCTGTGTTTGTCCCCACAACATCACTTGACAACCGATGCTGTTGTTTACATCCCCGTAACATAGCGGTTCGGCAAAAAAGACTGATAGAATAAGTACTAGGCTTACAAAGAATAAGTCCTGGGGTCGATTTGCTCGACTAAAAGGCGGTGCTCAGCATGGCCGCAGTCAACATATATATGTATGTATGTATGTTTGTATGTATGTATGTATGTATGTATGTATGTATGTATGTATATTTATATATTAAACTCACTTGCACAGGCTTCTGAAGTCAAACTTTTGTCATAATTACTAACTGACATTCATGTATTAAACTCTTTCTATTGATTTAACTTTCAGATATTCTTACGTCTTTACATTAATGTACAAGTAATTTTGTTATGCTTTTACGTAAACATTGTTCTTAAACAATCAAAATAGATTCTCAGAACTTTTTCCAAACACAGTTGCACGTCAACATAAACGGCGATATGACCAGTAAGTTGAACTACTAGAGAGATGAATTACACTCACATATAAAAATGAGGTTTATGACTTTGTGTAAAGATTAGATTTATTCCATACAGACAAGAGACAAAAGAATCGCATATTGTTGCTAAATACCATACAACGAAAAACTTTTATGTTCAGATTTTACGCAGACAATGTACAATATTCTGTTATTCTTTCTCTATTTACTTATGCTTGTACACAGGTCATGAATTGTTCTGTACGCACATAATATATTAACTTTTAAATGTATTAGTCTCACCAACAGAGATATGCTGCGAAATGTATAAATGTCTGCAAATTCGTAATAAAATAAATCGAAAACGTGTTGAAAACATATTCTCCGCCATCATTCGTATAAAAGCTGACATCAGGTGAGTGTACGAGCGCGCGTGTGTGTGTGTGTGTGTCTCTGTGTATGTGTATTTGTACGTGTGTGAGTTCATGTGTGTGTATGTGTTTTTGTAAATATCTTCATATATATATATATATATATATATA
>NC_068989.1:25316493-25318412 GCF_001194135.2 Octopus bimaculoides | reverse complement strand
TATATGTATGTATATGTATATATATATGTATATATATATATATTTATGTACATATATGTATGTATATGTATATATATATGTATATATATATGTATGCATGTATTCATATATACACACATGCTCGCACTCATAAATACACCATACATATTCTTATGATCTGTACATACTACAGATGTAATAATAAATGTTATAAAACATAACCGTACAATTGCATAAAATGTGAGGAATTATAGAAACTCTAACGGAAATACTCCGTGTATCAACGATGCATGCATACATGAACTTGCGTTTACATACATACGCATTTTTATATATACAGACAGACAAACATACATACATATATATGTGTGTATGTGTGTGCATATATATGTATGTGTATATGTGTGTGTATATATATATATATATGTGTGTATGTGTATGTGTGTGTGTGTGTGTGTGTGTGTGCGTGTTTGTAAATCTCGATAATTATTGGTTATTAAAAGAAGCTAGGGTGTTCAGGCAATGAACGGAACCAGTTAACACGTAATTTAGTGGCATAATCTATAAATGGTATGATAAATACATACAAGAGTTTTGAATACTTCAAGGTGTTATAACACATATGTCTTGTTATCTCAATTCCCAAAGCACAGACCTCTGTGTGCGCCCGCACATATTAATTTTAGTCGAGTAAGTCACTTGCTTCTGTGAGTTTGCATGTCGGCGCACAAGGCTTTCGTAATAAAATCCGACTTGTCGAAACTAAGCAAATACACATATATATATATAAGAATTTTAAAACGAAAAGATGGAATGACTAGGCTTTATTTCACAACCAAAATGACTGTTTCAAAGCATCAGTATCATCTAATAACTGCTGAAAGTTGCATTTACTATACTTTTTATTGCATTGTTATGATTCAGCAATAGCAATATAAATGCACACGTTCAGGTGAGTAGTGTTCAAATCACTGCTAGATCATCTTTAGTTTCTCTCTCCTTTATAATTTCACCGTGGAGGCGCAATGGCCCAGTGGCTAAGGCAGCAGACTCGCGGTCATAGGATCGCGGTTTCGATTCCCAGACCGGGCGTTGTGAGTGTTTATTAAGCAAAAATACCTAAAGCTCCACGAGGCTCCGGCAGGGGATGGTGGCGAACCCTGCTGTACTGTTCCACCACAACGTTCTCTCACTCTTACTTCCTGTTTCTGTTGTGCCTGTAATTCAAAGGGTCAGCCTTGTCACGCTGTGTCACGCTGAATATCCGCGAGAACTACGTTAACGGTACACGTGTCTGTGGAGTGCTCGGCCACTTGCACGTTAATTTCACGAGCAGGCTGTTCTGTTGATCGGATCAACAGGAACCCTCGTCATCGTAAGCGACGGAGTGCCAACAACAACAATACTTTCAATATTATACAAAGAAAAAATGAATGTTAAAAATGGTGGATTATGAAGCAAAGAGAAGCTAAAGAAAATCTAGTAGAACTTTGGACCCTAGACAAATAAACACGTGCATGTATGCCGCTATTGTTAGATCATATTAATGCAATAATGTGCATACTATATTTAACATTCAGGAATTACAAGATGATACTTATGCACCAGTGAAAACTGAAGTGATTTGCAATAATGCCTGTTCATTTCATTCTCTCTTATTAAAATTCTTTCGTAGACTACGGATACTGTTGTATTTCCACATATATATCCAATAAAAGAAGTCCTACTGTATTATAGAAACTGGTAAATGGGGCACTAAGAGGAGTTGTGGGCACCGCGCAACAAGGTGGCTGTATAGGTGCGTTGTAAGAAGAACCATATGGTTCTAGGTACAGTTCAGCTTCAACTATAGCCTTGGGCCAACCAAAGCCTTGTGAGCAGATTTAGTTGACGGATACTGAAAGAAGCCAGCCGCATATATATATATATATATATATATA
>NC_068989.1:25307417-25316421 GCF_001194135.2 Octopus bimaculoides | reverse complement strand
ATATATATAATAGAAATATTATTTTTAAATCTCTCAAAGAGAGATATTTCGTAACAGTTCTTTAAAGTAAAGGCTATTTGCCAACATAATGTGACTGCCAGGGAAGGAACGATTGTTACTGCTGTTTAGCCCCAGGAAACATCGTTTCCAGCTGGCTATACGACACAATATCTATGTCCTTATATTTGCGAACAAGTTGTCCAGCACTCCCATCCAACAGAAAACAATATCTGTGGAGCGCTTCTGTGTTAGTGCCCCTTATCAACACAAAGAAGCTGCTAGGCTAGGTGACGTGGCTGAATTCACCGTTCGAAAAATATAGTTTTCTAAGTAACACATTGTCACTGATCTAATAAAATAGAAATATTATTATTTCTAAATCTCACAGATATTGTGCCGTATAGCCAGCTGGAAACGATGTTTCCTGGGGCTAAACAACAGTAGCAATCGTCCCTTTTAGGACAGCCACATTATGTTGATAAATAGCATTTACTTTAAAGAACTGTTACTGAATATCTCTCTTTGAGAGATTTATAAATAATAATATTTCTATTTTATTAGATCAGTGCCTATGTGTCACTTAGAGAACTATATATTTTCGAACGGTGAATTCAGCAACACCACCTAGCCATGCAGCTACTGTGTTGATAAAGGGCAATAATCCAGAAAACGGTCCACAGTTGTTGTTTGGTGCTGGGTGGGAGTACTGGACTCCCTGTTCGAAAATATGAGGACAGAGATATTGTGTCGTATACCCAGCTGGAAATGACGTTTCCTGGGGTTAAACAACAGTAACAATCGTCCCTTCCAGGACAGTCACATTATGTTGGCAAATAGCCTTTGCGTTATTTATGTGTGTGTGTGTGTGTGTGTGTGCCTTTGTGTCTGCGTTTTGTGCCCCCATTACCACTTGGCAACCGGTGTTGATGTATTTACGTTCCCGTAACTTAGCTGCCTATCATAAGAGACCGTTAGAATAAGTATTGGCTTAAGAAATAAGCTTTCAGCATGCCAGCAGTCAAATGATTGAAATGAATAAAAGAAAACATACATAAATATATACGTTTGTGTACATGTTTAAATACTCCCCGGGTGTCAAGCATTATCGGGCTTACATATATAAGTAGGACGGGTGTGTGTGTGTCTGTGTCTGTGTGCGTGTGACTGTGTGTGTACATGTGAGTGTGTGTGTCAGTGAGTGTGTATGTCAGTGAGTGTGTGTGTTTGATGTGTGTATGCGTGAATGTGTATGTTTAATGTTGTTAGGGCTGTGTTTATTCATGTGTTTGTAGAGCAGGATCCTGAAGTGACAAGACAGTGGCGGGAGGTAGGGTTCTTTTAACAAATAAAATATATGACTGAAATATATATAAGGAAGAGCTTTCTGAAAATTGCAAAATTACCATACTCTCAGATTTACGATGTCAAACAGAGAGGTTAAAGAATATCAAAACAAAAACTTTTATAAATCACCACGAAAGAAAATGTCTGGAACTGATATATTAATTTCAAAAGATGACAATATATGTGTTAAAGAATTGGAAAATTATACAAATATAAGATCTAGATATGGGATATCCAGCCTGTCATAAAAAAAGAAACAATCCACGTAATAAGAAGTGCCTTGCGAATAGCAAAACTATGCAGACAAATAAATAAACAAAATTCTAGGGCTTAAACATATGCACATTATGCAATATGTTATACTAATTCACATTCCAGATATATCATGAGCAGTACTTATTATTTCAGCAGTCTAAGATATATTTTTTTATAGCATTCAATATGAAACTTTCTCAAACATATTCCTTGTACGTGAGATCTGAAACGCCAAAACATTTTCTCCAGGATATGCAAATAAACGTATTTGCAATAAATTTTTCATTCAATGGAAACCCATTTCTGGTTATATCTGTCTAGATTAATCTATAAATTACATTCTAAGCATAATCCACCTTCGTGAGCTTAACAATTTATTATTCTATTTTCCTCACCAAAGGCCCCCTTTGAATGAATTACGACGAAGCACGCAAATGTTTAGCTGAATGCGTTATCTTAGGTAATAACAATTTCCATTTTGTGTAATGCAAAAATTTGAATATCGGTAAAGTGGTTGTTAGGCAAAATGTTTGCACATATAGAACGCATACATATCTAAAAAGAATGTAGGTGCCAAAGAGATTAAGCATGTACCTTCATTTAATATTACCAATCAGATGATGTTTCCTTATCATACGAAGATTACTATAAACAAGAAATGTTCATCTGCCGAAGTGTCATTTAACGCTGTACTTTTCAAATATATTCTATACTTATGAATTAATCGCCAAAATAGCAATATTGACAATATTGCTTAGCCACCTAAAAGTATAAATTTCTATCTCCAAGACGAAAGTATCTACAATTATTTTTAGGCTATAATCTCAAGAATTGTAATCGAATCATTGATCCAGTGCTATCCACCAAAATGCTGCTGAGAATTTTGTCAAATCTTTATCTAAAATTTAAAGAGATTATTTCACTGATTTCATCTCACTCAGTTTATATTTTCTATATTTTAGTCATGAATTGAAGCAATGTCCATGATCTCAAGGCAAGTGGGAGGGAGTAAATTATCCTCCAAGCAGAGACGCGGACAAGATGCTAGCAAAAGAAAAAATAGATTACAAGTGCCAGATGGTGGTGTTAAACCGGATGAACAATTATCATCATCTGCCACTTAAGTAAGACCTAATGTGATTTGAAATCGAAATGCAGAAAATAGAAGAAACAACGGCAACCATTCTAGGCACACCGTCTTACAATTCCACAACTCTATTATTGGTCCCGAAAAGTTGAAAATGAAAAGTAGCCTTGACGTGATTTGAGCTCAAAGAGCTGTGTGTGTGTGTGTGTGTGTGTGTGTGTGAGAGAGAGAGAGAGAGAGAGAGAGAGAGAGAGAGAGAGAGAGAGCAAATCCCACGAAGTTCTCTATCTGTCAAGCAAACAACTATGCCAATTCGCTTTCCTTACTGATATCTCCTGCGAAGTACCAACTAATCATGTTAGATTCTTATAATAAATCACATTCATCAATTGTAACCGATGACTAAGATAAAGATAATGATGACCATGGTGGTGGTGATGATGATAAGGAGGAGGTGGAGGGGAAGGAGGAGGAGGTGGAGATTTAACTATTCCTAGTAATTTTCATATAAGGGAGAAGAAAAGTTATGCGATGATTAAAACTTTCGGCAGAATTCGTCTCATACAGTAAGTTTCACAGTACCACAGGTGTATATTTCGTTGTGGAGAATGTCTCTGAAGAAACCAATGGCTGTTGAATTGTTAAAAATTAACTTTTACTTATTGTTTAAATTGTATGCTGTAATTCTTTGGATTTTGCAAAATAACTTATAAAAGTAATCGTGCATAACTAGGTTTTACCTCTCAGATTGAAACTCACGCTTCACATTTGTAAATGTACCTCTTTAAAACTTTGGAATTGTACCTGCTTGATACAGCACGTTCAAACAGCCGCAAATATATCTCATAAGAGTTATGACCGCCATTCAAAACCACACACAAATTGTAATATTCCTTTTTCCATTATTTATTGCTTTAACAAAATCTTACGGCATCTCCTCGGGACATTGACACATTGTATGTATACAGTAAAATGTCGTTTAAAATTTACGATAGTTGTTTCAGTATATTTTCTCTAATGCAATAATAGATTATGTCATAATATATAATCCACCATCTCGAAGTAAAATTTTAAGCAAGTAAATTTTTCTTACCTCGACCCGGACAAATCAAAAATTATGTGTTTGCCCGTGTGCAACATATGTAATTGCATCTGACGAGAAACACTATAAGGTCGAAACATTGCGGTGCCGCAGAGCCCTGTTATTGGAGAGAGTCATGAATACAGATCGTTTTAAGTGAAGAGGCTTTCTCTGATAGAGAATAAGAACAGCGATCAAAATCTACTTCGGAATCTTGGAACGTATAGATACCTTATTGTTTGGATGTTTGCTGTTGTGCATGCACCCTATTAGTTAGTAACTACAATCTTTCTTGTACATTAGTGTGAAACAATCAGTGTGCGCGTCACTGAATATGAATGTAGAAACCAGCATATATCTAACTACACGACTTAACATTTCTTCAGATCAAATAAATACGATGTACTTGTCTGGAGTCGCAGGGAACATATATGTTCATATCTATCATTGTCATGTATGTCTTTTTACATCAGACTACATCCATTATGGCTTTTACTCACCCACTCTCTCATTGTTTCTCTCTATCTCCCCCACTCTCTCTCTCTCTCTCTCTCTCTCTCTCTCTGTATATATTGTATGCTTGTGTATTTAAATATGTATACATATGTGCCTATATATATATATATATATATATATATATACATAGATAGATAGATAGATAGATAGATACATACATACATACATACATACATACATACATACATACATACATACATACATACATACATATTTCCCTAGCGCTAAACTAATACACCTGTTTGTTGTTTATACAACTGTCTTCGTCTTTTGTTTTTCTGTAAATTTCAATTATATATATATACATATACATATATGTACCGGATTGTATTTACAAGTGTGATATATACATATAGAGAGTGAGGGGGTTGAGCGAGAAACCATTGCAGTCACAAATATTATATATATATATATACATGCACGCGTGTGCTTAATTCGTGTATAAATGCACGCATGTATATGTGAACGTCCATGTGATTGTGATTGATTTAGTGCAATTTCTGTTACTTACCTGCTTAGTTTTCCTTCTCTCTAACTTGCGTGTTAGATTTTGTATGTGACTGTTTGTGAATTTATGTACACATATACTCCTGTGTTTGTACGTATTCATTTGTATGTGTGTGTGTGTGTGTGTGTGTGTGTGTGTGTGTATCTGTTTGTGTGTGTGGGTGTGTGTGTATGTTTGAGTACAGATTTGTATGAACAAATGCCCTTGTATGCACGTGATTTAATTTTCATCTCTTTTAATGTAAGAACGTATATCACGCTCTCACGCTATTCTTAAAACCTCATATTTCTTCTCTGATTCTAAACGATAAATAAGATATCCATTCTCTCACACTATCCATTAAACACGATATCCCTCCTACCACATCTTTCATTATCATAGTTCCATCGACCATTGCTCAATCGTTTTTGTTCTTGTTGCTTTTGCTCGTAGTTTTCACCATTCTCTTACCACAACACGCATACAGCGCATTGGCTTTTCCTATTGTTTTAGTGCCTGTCTTATATTTTTATGTTATTATTGGAAACTGAAGAATGTATTCAATCTCCTGGTGAGTAAAATCCATGATCAGTGTTTTGATTCCTAGTTGCTGTAATTTCCTTTCAATTAAGAATGTTGCCAGTACATTAAGGAAATATTCTTGCTTTGCAAATGACGTAATGCTTGTATACGAGTACACTTCAATAATTGCCTTTCCTCGTTATTCCCGTTATTATTGAGATGTGTTATTTTATCTATGATGATGATGATGACGACGACGACCAAGATTATAGCAGTGGTAGTAACCGTGGTGGTGGTGGCATTTGTACTGTCGTATTTAGCATTTTCTCATCGGTATTGGTGGTTAGAAAAGAACGCTATGCGTAACGAACCCGGTTAATGGTCCACTGTTTTTGGAAATATTTCCGTTTCTATTCTGTAACTTACAATGCACTGAGTCAGTGCCTAAGAATCTTTCCCTAAGTATTTTTACGTAGATATAAGACGGGTACAGCACGCGCAGTACCTAAAATACATTCACTTTTAGTTGACTTTTGACTTGCGTTACAGTTTATAGTAAGAATCCTTATAGTATTAATCTATATACTAAGAACAGCCATTGCTGTGTCACCCTCGTAAATATATAATAAACTCATACAGCACAATGTTCTATAGAAACACGAGAGGGTTGAGAGGATGTGCGCCTTCTAAACTGTGCACAATATAAAACCCTACAATCGTGTAAATGGATTTATTCAAATATTTAATATTCTGAATTTGGAAAGATGTAATATTTTACAACCTTGAAAATTGCAATACAAAAAATTTAATTAAAGCTTGAACACACAATATTTACACAACATTGTCATACAACAACTGTAAACTACATTTCCCTGCAATGTTGCTGCAACACAGTACATACTAGAAAGTAAAGAAAAGGAATATTTTAGTAGTTTTACATCTGCGAGAAATAGAATAAAATTTATTCTCAAATCAAAAGTGAGTGATTTAAAAAGTGAGTGATATTTTAGTTAGTGTTGTCCTGGAAATCTCTCATGCCAAAAATATAAGATAAGATGGAAGCAAGAAAAATATTCTCTGCTTATAATGAATCTCAATGCGAATTAATTTGGGAGAAACTACCTGGCACATTTATACCTTATGTTTTATAATCCTATATTTATGTAATTCTCTCACGTAAGTAAACTCGAACGCATTCCAAGTTTTCTGCTACTCTTTTCTAGAGTAAATTAGTTCAAATCCTACCTCACGTCTTTATGTTCATCATTCTGGGTCAGTTAAAGAGGCACCAGTAAAATACAGAGAATGATAATAATGTTCATATGATGAAAATATTGACCTTATGAATAATTTTATTGATTATTAAAGACAAATATCCCATTTCCTAATTTAAGTCAATTCAGATAAAATAATTTTAAAATTATTTTAATTTTGTTTTCAAACGAATATCTTAACGACTTTCATGAAAATCTTAATTCTTCAAAGTATCAAAGTACCGAGGAATAAAAGTCTACTCTGAGCAGAATAAAATCTAAAGAAGCAATCTTAGTCCTGGCGCCCAGGTTATGTGCCATTCTCGTTCAATCAAATGGTATGTTACGAGATATTGAAAGTTTTCATGCATCAACAAATATAACTTCAATAAAGAAATATTATGGGTGTGTAGGAAGCAAGAATACAGTTACAAATAAATTGCAAAAATAGTTTTAAAAATCGCGGCTGTATAATATGGCATGTTACATATGTTTTACAATGATAATGGAATAATATAATACATCCTATACTAAACCCATTAAGCAGCAACATATATCCATGTAAATATTTACACACACATAGAAACACAGAATGCATACATACATACATACATACATACATACATACAGGAGATTACCACAACGTACCTTGTGAACAAGAGAGACAGTTACGCTCTTGTAATCCCAAGGTGCAACCGTATGTGTAGGCTATGTCATGTTTCTTTGATTAGAAGCTGTCCTAAGATGTCGTTACGGTACTACCTCCCTATGCGGCACGATGTTGTTGCTAAAACAGTTCACAATGCCATCCTAGGAAAAATAGTATCCTGAAATAAACTTAGAAAATCCGTGTAATGGAATACATTCATAAACACCAACTCAAGGAATACTGTTGGAATATTCCCATCAAATCTTTTGTGAAATGTAAGCATAACAGGCCAGATTTTGTTGTTTGGGACAGAAGGGCAAAGGTATGTAGCGTCATAGAGTTTAGCTGCCCTGCAGATATGAATATTTCTTTGAAAATCAAAGAAAAAGACGGTATGTATGGACAAATGCTGGAGGTTTCGAATCTCCAGCATCTATATCCAGACTATGAATTTATATTCATACCAATAAGAATTGAAGCACTAGGTTTCGTTAGTAAATGCTTAAAAGAGAATCTGGATAAACTGGGATTTTCAGAAAGACAAACTGACCGGCTGATTCGTTCATTACAAGTTCAATCTGTGAGTGAAACTCTAAAAATATGCAAGACTTTTCTCAAGTTCCAAATGTTAATTTGTCTATGTTAGCTACATCCCAAAGACGGAGCCTTGTATCTCTGTTGGAAACTTGTTCCCTTCTCAGTGGAAGATTTATAATAATATAAGAAATTAAGATACATACATACATGCATGCATACATGCACCTGTACTGAAGGTTT
Source organism: Octopus bimaculoides (assembly GCF_001194135.2). Lineage (NCBI taxonomy): Eukaryota > Metazoa > Mollusca > Cephalopoda > Octopoda > Octopodidae > Octopus > Octopus bimaculoides. Next base: position 25,308,450 of record NC_068989.1, on the reverse strand, counting down.
CCCATCTTTGCCACACTTTAAATGAGCTATCGGTTGAGGATTTGTATAAATCAAATATCCTGCAAAACCACCTCTATGTTTTATACACATTTTGCGCTGACACTTCATTAACCACTCAATACACCGTACTTTGCTTGTTAGATTGCTTCGGTCTTGTCAGTTAACTACCCTAAACATTGTGTAGGTTCAAGTTTATTCAAATGATTTGTCACTCAGTGATTATGATAATATATAGCTGAAACTTCAAAACAGTGTAAATGGTAGACATGAATTCAGAATTTGCTTTACTTTTGTGCAGAAACAAAGACATCGTAACAATTCTCCTTGATATATCTTTTCTACTATCTTTTCTTTAAATTTTTCAATTATCAAACAACGGCCATGCTGAGGAACCGCTATGACGAATTGGTCGAATTAATCAAACCAAGTACTTATTCTATCGGCCTCTTTTGGACAGGGAGTCTAACACAAACACAAAAACGTAATATTAAATACACGCGCGCGCACACGCGCACACACACACGCACATATCTTTACACACACACACATATATATGGATACACACAAACGTATTTCAGTTTACATCTGAACCCGAAACAATATGGTTGCAATGCAAGCTTCTTACCACACAGCCACGCCTGTGCCCCTCTGTGTGTGTGTGTGTGTGTGTGTGTTAGAGAGAGAGAGACTGCCTGTGTGTTTGTGTGTGTGTGTCAATGTATGTCTCTCTGTGTATATGTGTATATATGTGTGTGTATATACATAAATGCATACATAGAGAGTACAAAAGAGTTTTTGCCAGCTGACGTTAGTTGATAGGTAACTGTTATGTATGCTGAGTGTGCTTTAGCACTAAAACTCTGGTTTCAAAGCAACTGAAAAATGTGGTGTTTGCCTGTCGAAAGCAGCTAGAAGTCGTTTCTCCTTGAGTGATGTCAAACGTTCTGCTTTTCCACTTACCATTTTAATCTATCTATTTGTCTATCTGCACAAACACACACACACACACACACACACACAAACACACACACAC
>NC_068989.1:25298548-25306705 GCF_001194135.2 Octopus bimaculoides | reverse complement strand
TACTTCGTTTGGGGAATTTGATTGCAAGAATCTTTATGTTAGTTCGTGTGTTGGAGCATATTTTGTTCTGTATGGGGAGCAACCTCTTCAATTGTTTTTGACTGTCAGTTTTTAGAGCTGGGTTCTTTTTGTTTCTTTGTGCGCATGTGTGTGGATCAGTGTGTGTGTGTGCATATACACATGTATGTATGCATGTAACCGTGTGCATGCATCTATGTGTGTGTTCGCGCGTATGTATTTATGTATGTATGTATGTGTATACCCTTGTATGTATGTATTCTGCTTATTTATGTTTGTGCGTTCGTGCTTACGTGTCTTTATGTGTTTGTGTGTGTGTGTGTGTGTGTGTGAGTACCTCTCTCCTTGTTTGTGCATGTCTGAGTGTGTCTGTGTATGGGTTTTCATGACTACGTACTGTGTCTGTATGTATGGATGTGTGTCTCCATGTATGTCCTTGTGTGAAGTGAAGTGTGTGTATATATGGTCATGTGTTTCAGTCTTCATCTGCGTATGTGTGCTTGTCTGTTCATATTACGTATGTACCTGTTCGCCTGTATGTCTGTCTGTTTACATTCATATACATTTGCCTACATACATATACATATACATTTTACGTATACATATATGCACACACACATACATACATCTACATAACTATCTTACCTATTCTACCTGTATATAAATATAAACTGTGGATTGTGGGTAAGATTACCTACTACAAATATTTCCTATTTACTACTAAGGGTGTTTTATTTATGAGAAGTACTCCTGTATGTGTCTGAGGGTTGGGTCCTTTGGGTGCTTGGATAAAATGCGATGTCAAGTTGACCCAGGTTGCCTCCATGTTGATCCTTGGCATGTTTGTAGAGTATGGAGGACTGTTTGTTGTCGTCTTATTGTCTCAAATGTATATTTAGTAGTTCCACAATGCTCCTAGATGTCTCTCTTATGTATGTCATGTTCATGTATTTACGAGCAACATCTATGCACCTTATGCTGTACACTACATTTCTAGTTCTACAATTAATGCTAGGGTTGATACTAAATACCATGCACTTAACACTGGTGCATATGGTTTTCTCAAACGAGTACGTCCTACATATCTGTGATCTGATGGAGTTCTCTGGCTTTTCAACAATCTTGATGTTGAGTTTGGTCTCCTACAGAGCTTTCGTAAATGTATGGGCTAGTTCTCCATGGACTGTGGCCTCCACAAGCATCACTCTTTGATATTTGTCGGATTTGTACCACGTATCCACCTTGTTTGTTTTGCCACAAGTCCTTTGTATTTTATTCTACTTCTATATCTAGGGCAGGTACCACTGGTTTGATTACATATAATGTTTTCTAACCTCTTTCTAGCACCCCTGTTTACTCGAATCCCATCTTTCTGATCATATTCAGAGAACTGCTTGTGGTGCATAAAGTTCTGTACACGTTTCTTCGTGTGATAGCGTTTGCATAGTGGGGACACGTTCTCCATTATCCTAAGTATGTTAATTTTCATGTTGTGTGACAAAACTGAATTCTTGTGAACAACATATTTCGAAGCTATGGGTTTCATGTAATAGGAGTGGAGGAGGCACTGCACTCTGTTATTCACAGTGTCTAATCAAAGTTCAGTATCAAGGACGGGATGTCTATTGTTGGAATGCAGAGTGGGGTAATCTGTAGTTAGCTTGATACTTTGGTGGATGGAGTTGGCTACTAGCTGGATGCTCTCCATTATGCATTGTATTTTAATGCGAAGAGAAAAACAACTACATAAAATAGTTCATGCTTTCTTTATAATTAATAAAAAGAAAATATAAATATGCTATGAAAATATAAATATGCACTTGTTTTAACCTATTCAAAACATTATTCGCATTCAAATCATGTATAACTCTACAATATCAAAGACTTTCACGAGATAAAATAGTGACATATCAAGTAATTGACTACATACCCTGAAAAAATATCGTTGACATTAGAAACATGCAACAATGTAATAAGAAAAAGATTTGTAACAAGAAAAAACAAATACAAAAACTAAAAAGAAGAAACGACGCGACAATACATAATAGATATTTTGCTTTTCTTGATCTACGGCATTTTCTATTCTGTGATAATATTAACAACTTTTGTGGTTAACCAAAAACGACTACTCAGCAATTTTTTTAAATTATTCTAAGCCGACGCAAGAGCATACTAAGATATAGTAAAGGTATTGGTATATGTTTTGTTCATCTTCATACATGACTTGGAAGTCTTGTTGAAAATTTTCTGCTGCGAATGTATGTCATATAATTGTCCAAATAATATCTAGACTTTAATATCATTGACTCCTACTCAGATCGTTCACCAATTATTCTGCGATAAAATAATTAATATTCTGCGTTTGAAAATCTACTTAGACCGTATTTGACTTCATATGTATCTACATTGACAAACGCTTTGCAATTATATTACTAAGCACTTGGTAAAAATGTAATTCTAGATGCAATATATCAGGCCATCCCCTAAGTTCTGTCCGATTTTACCTTTTTTTAAAATTGAATAAATGTAATAGTATTTTAGAATGTCTAATGGAATTAAAAATTATTTTTATGCATTTGTGTACCTTTAAACTAATTAAATATTATTTTACAGAATAATAGAATTAAAATTTCTTTGATTAAGACCCTTTCTAACATGGAAGTATCCAAAAAGCATTTGAGGCACATAATGCTCTATGAGCTGAAAAAAGGGAAACTCTGCAGCCGAAGCGACTCGAAACGTACACTCAGTTTATGGGAAAGAATGCCTGAATGAAAGAACTTGCAGAAGATGGCTGATAAGCTCCTTGAAGCATTACTTGAAATAAATCCTGCATTATCAGTTGAAGAATTTGCAATTAAGCTAAGTTCAAATCATGCAACTGTTCATCGTCATCTTCAACAACTTGGAAAGTTTCCTAAACTTGGAAAATGGGTACCTCATGAATTGTCCGAAAGCAACGCAACCGCAAATCCCGAGTTGACATTTGCTTTTCTCTCCATTCTCGCGAACTCATTTCACCCGTTTAGGATAGACTTGCAACAATCAATGCTCAAGTCTATTGTCAGCAACTAGAGCGTTTGAACCAAGCTTTGAAGAAAAACAGACGCGCTTTAGTGAATCGAAAAGGAGTGATGTTTCATCTGGACAATACGCAACCCCACACTGCAAAGATCACATCACAGAAGATCGAAGAGCTTGGTTGGGAAAAAATTCCTCATCCACCTTATTCTCCCGATCTTGCTCCTTTAGACTACCATTTGTTTCGTAGTTTACAGACTCATTTGGGAGACATAACTTTCGCAAGCCAGGAGGAGGTCGAAACTGATATTTCAGAGTTCTTCGCTTCGAAACCAAAAGTGTTTTACATTGATGTGATTAAAAAGCTTGTAAATAGATGGAAGGAAGTTATAGATAATCAGGGAAAGTACATTGATAATTGAAATTTCAATTAAATATAACATTTGATCACTTGTTTTCTTTATTCAAAATTCGGACAGAACTTATGGAATGACCTGATAACATATACTCAAATAGAAAGGAAATCAAAAACATTCTGTGGTATAATTCAAACTTTAGAAAGAATACTTGCAGAAATACAACCAAGATGTTATTTATGTTAGTCTCATTTTATTTAACCAGAGGATGTAACAGTTATTTTATGTTAATTCTGGGGTACCACCTTCAATGGTTTAGTCGAACTAGTTGACTCCTGAATTTTTGTTAAAACCTGATACTTATTCTATTGCTGTCTCTTGCGGAACAGTTAGGTTACGGAGACCTAAACAAACCAAGAGTTGTTGTCAAGCGATGGCGAGAAATTAAACGCAATCACAAAGATACACACATAAACACACATAAACACACACACACACACTCACATAAATATATAGAGAGAGATATATGTGTGTGCTTCTTTCGGTTTCCGTCTACCAAACCCACTCAAAACGCTGTGGTCGGCTCGGGGCTACAGCAAAAGATATTTCCCCGAGGTAGGACTGAAGCCAGAACCATACCGCTGGGAAGCAAACTTCTTACAACAAAACCACCTCTTTATATCATCTTATATAATCCTCCGGAAAAAAAAACTATTTATTTTCTCTTGTTGTTAAATCGATACATCAGTTCCATAAAATCCATTAGATTAAAACATTTAATTGAAATTGTAATAACAACACCAAATTTACTTGTACTTTGTAATGGTGTGATTTCTTGTAAGTGGTAACTCACTTCCAAGTTGTATAGTATACTGTGTCAAAGCAAAATCGAATACATGCTCTCAAGCAAAACACTGCACATGAGTAATAGACAAGAATTTTGAAGTTTCAGTGTTCAAAATTATATTTATACACTCTAATAACATCTGGAGCAGCAAACTTGTCCCGACTGCATTGAAAACTAGGCTAGTGCAAGCGCTTATTTGGACAGTAGGTATTTATGGTTGCGAAGCATGGACTCTGAACAAATATAAAGAGAACATAATCAATGTGTCTTGAAAAGTAGGTGTACAGCAGAATATTACAAGTCTTGTACAAGAACCGTTGGACAAAAGAATGGGTGTTATGATAAGTACTTGAAAGATGACAACTCTTGAGCATTATGAAAATACAAACACTTATGCAATATTGCCATATTGGAGGAAACAGAGGTCTGGAAAATATTGTCAGGGAAGGAAAACTAGAGGATACAATATCAAGAGACAGGCAAAGACGGCCATGTATTGACAATATCAGTAGCTGGTTGGACAAGATTGATAAGGGGCTGGAGAACTCGCACTTAATCAGGAACACTTTCGTTGTAGGGTCATCGAGGCGCAAAATATATGGAAACGATGACATCAGTATCGATTACTCGATTTTTTCCTTCTTATTTACACTATCATCTTTACACATAGAGATACACTCAGACACATATATGTGTGTGTGAGTATGTATAAACACGTGTATGTGTATGTGTATTGGGTTGTTGCATGGTTTAGGATGCTAGGCGCATGATTATAATGTCATACAACATGGGTGGGAATCCTGGTCTTACAACCGGACAAGGAATTCCTCCTCACGTTGCCCAGTTCAAATATGTACCAGAGTAGTTCTCGTGCAGTCCCCTCTGCCTCCAACTGTCACATCATAGATGTTCCGTCGGCCCGAGAGTAATAGCGCTAAGAAGTGTCCGACCATCAATAGTTAACCACAGCATAAGCAAGCATAGACAAAGCAAGTACTACAAATTCATCTCGCATGTCGCATTTACTCACACAATACAAAATTTCACTTCGACTGACCTAAGAATATAAACAGATTTCTTCTATACTGATGATGCGCTGGTGGCGGGACGTAGTTGTAGTATTCTGAAGAAGTTTCAGTTTGTTGGCCGCTACTCAGAGTTGTCTTCAAACCGTAAACCAGTCAATCCAGAGATCCCGTCTTCGTTTCCTGTACAGTAATAGCATATAAACAATGTGTTTAAATTTTGGGTTTACCGATATTGACACTTTATAATATTTAAATTAATTTTAATTCTCCTGCTTCAGCATAAAATGCATATTGTCTCACTTTTTCTCTCCATCCTTTACCACCTCCCACTTTTTAGTTTACCTACCGAACACACAGGTGCCGTATGTTTTTGCTAATTGTTTCAGCTCCTAAATGTGTACCGTTCGTAGTCATAAACATCTATTCTGATGTTTTGTTTACTTTTATATTAGTCATAAAGAGATTTTAAACTTGAGGGTGTTAATACAATTTTGTAGCTTTCTATTAATTATGCTTCCATATTCGTCTCATTTGTTTGTGAAGTCCTATATAGAATGTAATTGTCTTTTGTCAAGTATTAGTTATAAGGAATTTTAATTATAATTAACATGCACAATCTCTAAGTAGCGTTTTTGTGTGTCGTCTAAGATATACATATATGTTTATATATATATATATATATATATATATATATATATATATATATATATATATATATATATATATATATATGTGTGTGTGTGTGTGTGTGTGTGTGTGTGTGTGTGTGAGTAAAAATAAATACAAAAAAAGGGGTTTTGTATGATCGTGTATTGAGGAATATATTTCATATATTCAATAAGACATATTCCATATATTCAATAAGACATTGGTCTATAAATATACTTCATTTGCGAACTAAGAATGCCACCAGTGGTTTCCCGTTTACCCACGATTATTCAAGCGACCTACTTTGGAATATTGGCACTCCTCTCCATTGTGGATGTATTCTCATCGAAAATGGAGACAAGTAATAGCATTCCCAAGTGATTTGCTAATAATTGTGGAAATGTCTTCCTCATGAAACCATTGATTGCCTTATTAATCCACAAATAAAATGTACATGTATATACATGTATATACGTGTGTGTGTGTGTGTGTGTGTGTGTGTGTACAATGTATTTATATATATATATGTATATATCTATATGTGTGTGTGTGTATGTATTTAAAAAGTATTTACGCAATAAAGCTGACTTAAACAAGTTGTGCTTCTTACACCGAAAAGTATAAAAGGAATAAACTGGGAATCTCTATAAATTCCAGCATCAAACGTCTATGTCAAATAGTTGCATGAAATCAAAATAAGCCCAGGGGTAAACGCAACAAACAAATCTTAGAATCCAACATTAAAACATACAATTATATACAGTGCTCAATTAATTATATAACTTTAAAAGCATAACCAACGAAGGAATAGACTTAGAAAATCGTGAATTCCATCGTCAGTTTTCAAATGAATATCAACTAGATTTCAACACGTATAGAGGAGGTCACTACTTCCATCGGTGTCAAGCAGCCTGAAATGCATAATATAAACTTGCCTGGGAATATTCAAACCTAACAGTTTCTACACGAATCATAATTACAAACTTAACCATCTATAACCCAATTACATTGTATCACCAAATACAATTAAAAAACCTACGAAATCAATATTTACCGAAGCTGATAAATAATTCAATCAACAAAAAATAACACCTATAATGAATAAATACAAAATAAATGCGAATAACAATTAAATTAAATTAATATAGATACAGGATAACCACTGAGCAGTATACAACGAACATATAGTTATGACCAATGAATAACATTTATGAATAAAGTATAAACATTTAATTACAAATAGACACAATTCAAAATAAGATATGACTACATCTGAATTAGAATTAACAACAACCTGCAGTTAAAAAACATCCTATTTAATAATCCCAACAAAATCAATATTTCAACTCACTGGAAAACCTGTTCTGACTATCTATCACTTACACATGCTATGGTCCCAAAATGGCCGGTGTTAACCTGAATGCAGCGAAAGTGTAGATAATTATACATTCTTACTTATGCTAATTCAAATGCAATTTATCTAAGCATAGCTATTCAACATTATAGCCAGTCTTTAGTGAATTCCATATCTTTATCATTTTACTCATACCTAACCATTTACGTTCTCATAGTTAACATCTTAAATTAATGCCGAGCTCTCAACTTAAATTATACCTTATTCATTGAAAAGTATGATTACATACATCTCATTAACACTTAATTGTCTTAAACAGTTTTCTACTTCTAAAGAAGGTTTCAGTATAATCATTTGCTTAATCACATTCCTGTACTAAAACTTTTGTGTTTTTATATATAAATTGTATCATATCGAAGTTGATACTTTACGCTGAATCTTCCTTTTAAATGGATTGTTCACAAAGTTAACTGCTAAGTTTGACGTCCATAAAATAACTGTATATCTATCCACTTTCTCCAGCGAACTGAGTTCTATACCACATAACATTTGCACTATATTTTTTGGTATACATTTTTGCCCTTATACTACTACATATACGTATAAAACAGGTCTGAACAAAAGTCGCCTGAGAGTAAATTATTTTATATGTAAATTCGGTAATAAATAGATAAATTGTTGAGACACAAAACGGTGATTTTAACTCACGGCATTCAATTATTAAGCGTTCATAAGTGGAACGAATAAATAAAATTGAATATTGTTTATGGAATTTGATTTACTGACGTGTGACTTTTGTCCAACCTGTATATACATACATACATATATATGTAAATGTATACATGTTTGTAGGTAGATAGGTTTGTGCATATATATATATATATA
>NC_068989.1:25297278-25298406 GCF_001194135.2 Octopus bimaculoides | reverse complement strand
TATGTGTTAGTTATTTCAGTCATTTTTTACTGCAATCATGGTGGAGCACTGCCTTAAAATGTTTTAGTGAAAAACAATCGACCCCAGGACTTAATCTTTAAAGTCTGGTATTATTCTATTGGTCACTTTGCCGAACCGCTAGTTGACACCAATACCGGTTGTCGAGCGCTGGTGGTTTCTCCCAACAAATAAAATACATCCATAACACCAGACTTAAACAATTTATATCCCAAATAACACCCCAAGGACATAACATTAATCACAACCACAACCAGCCACCCACATATTCAAACAGACCCCACAAACACACTTATAACACTAGGGCTAAATCTGAGATATATAAAACAGCTAGCCGCACCAAAAATATAGACAACTGCCCTCCACCTAAATACATCGATTACAACATTCACAGAACCGCCCCAAAAAAGCGGTGGCCGCTCCATCCTTTGGTACCCCCCCCATTCTCACTTAACACTAGGAACTTAGCCAAATCTTCCTTTAAAATACTAGATTCTAACTTCCCACGACAACACAAATACCATTCTATAGTCAACAGATCCACTTTAAAATTGTCGTATTCTACCACTCCTAACTTCGAATCTATTATAGCAACTTCTAATAAACATAAACTTTCGCTCTATTACCAAAACTTACGCAACCATAACTATCCTAGTGCCAACACCCGACCCACACCTACACCCAACACGGACATTAATATACGTTCTTCTAACAATAACGCTCGTACACTCGAACAAAACCACAGTGGATCCCAACCCATTAATATTCTAGATAATAACAATACCAATAATGACATTAATAGGACAAATAGCCATAACAATAATTCCATTGATCTAGATTCTTACACATCCCCCAATAACATATCCTCCAATAGTAATACCTCACCCACCAACGGACACAACCCTCAAGTCTCCTATACTTGTAACTGTCGCTCCGGGACTATTTGCCCACTTCAAACACATTGTGTAAGATACAACGTAATATATAAATGCACAGTGAGAAATCTATTACATAACTCTACAGCTACATACATAGGTGCAACTAAAAACTTCAAACATCGCTACGCAGCTCATTTCACTCTTTTAGATATGACAAACAGTAAATCTACAA
>NC_068989.1:25296041-25297268 GCF_001194135.2 Octopus bimaculoides | reverse complement strand
GCTCATTTCACTCTTTTAGATATGACAAACAGTAAATCTACAACATTAGCCAATCACATTCATCACCTCAAAAGCACAAATACCCAATATACTTTAAAATGGTCCATCTTAGATTCAGGAACTCCATACCAGGGCCAGGGCTCCAACTGCAAGCTTTGCTTAAAGGAGGCGTTCCATATTTTAAAATACAATTCTCCCACTCTACTTAATCGATATAATGAAGCATTTAGCACCTGCAATCACCGATTTTCCATACATTTAAATTTTATCACAAACAAAAATGCACAAACGATCACGCAACATAATCGCACGGCTCCCTATGGGCAACCTATTCGACCTGGCAAAACCATCAATCTTTTACCATCTTTTGAATAGATTCATTTCTTTTTCGATCCTATATATATTCCCAAAATCTACTTCCTCTACACCTACTTGACAATAACACCCCTACATACACGCTACTTGGTAACTTTCGATCCCACTTCCACCGCCTGTAAATTAGGTTTAGCTATATTTTAGAATATGATACTACTAACTCTCTATCTCACTCCTCTTTTCCTTTATTACTGTCCTTAGTTTGTCACCCATACCCCCACCACCTTATACTACCTCTGCGCATTCCTTCCTTCTCACTAAACCATTTAACCTCATCCCCCTTTTCTCCTTCCCTCACAATACTCATCCACTCTGTCCAGTCAGATTAACTGACCACAAAAAATATGCCACTACCATTCCCCACCGGAATATCTCCTCTATCCCCTTCCCATTCTGTCTTTAAGACTTGACCTATTTACCCTTACACACATCTCTCACTTGACTTGGGACATCCTTCAAGTAAACACAAGCAATATACCTCGGACACAATATGGCATATATCCACCTCTGCTATTTCAGCCTTTACTGCAGCAACTATTTCCGGAAAATTCTCACAAGGATTACTTTACACGGATACTTACTACTGGAATGAAACTACACTCCAAGTACTGTCCTTTCTTTCTTTCTTTTTTCAGCGCATCACACTCACTCTCACTTCATACTATAACTCTCCGCCTATGGATATAGTGATCGATTCCTTTACTATTTCTGCCTCCGATGAAGAGAAGTTTTGGATCTTCCCGGAAACAGCTGTAAGACTCTATCCATAAAATATATTTCCAACTTTACCATTGCTCTCTTTATCTTTTTATATATTTATACATATATATGTATATATATATATATATATAT
>NC_068989.1:25289869-25295091 GCF_001194135.2 Octopus bimaculoides | reverse complement strand
ATATATATATATATATATACTATTTCAAATTATATATTTCTGGAAAATACATACATGCTATTTGAAATTGCGCATGTTTTCATGCACATTAAATGATATAATCATTTGAATGTGTTATATTCTAAAGAAAGTATTTTGAAATGTTAACAGGTATGCTGTCACATTTTTCCGAAAGTATCTAAATTACGAACACATGCTTTTGATGACTAATGTGTGATGATCATTGCATTACGAGGTGATTATCATCGTCAATTTCAATTCGTCTGCGAGTTGGGAAGATTGTCGTTTGTAAATATGTTAAATACATCAGTCATTTTAAAACTATTCATCGTGTTAATTTAGTTTAAACAATTTATCGTACTTGTCTGCCTCGCAGATGATACTTTCACTTCCCGCAAGTAATATCAGACACTTCCCCTGGTTTCCAAAGAGGACCAAAACCATTTTAATCAGTAATCAGTACTGCAATGGGAATTACTGGAACTTATCAATGATTTTTCAATTTTCATTGTGTCAAAATCAAATTACTTTTGTATGGAAATAAATTAGATAACAAAAGGAAATAAAATAAACATACAAAAATAACTTACACTCTTGTATAAATGCGGAGAGAAGAAAATGATTGTATCGATGTATGTTTAACATATGTTATAAATCAGTAGGAGAAAATTATTCGTTTTTCCTTTGTTAAATAATTGATCAGTTGCTTCTGAACGAAAACACATTAACTAGACACTACCACAGCCGCTCACAGTGTTGGCAATATACCTCGTTAGGTACCGTTTACAAGCCTACAGACTGGTTTTGACTAATCTGTGTTCTTTCCACTGTGTAAGGTTCCGACTGCCTTGATTTCTGAGATGTGTGACTACAGGACAGCGTCACTTTTGGCATGTGATCACATGAAAGGAATGTCTTCGTCCCACTTCGAGCCGTATGTCACTCAGCCCATATAATTTCAGTAACATTGACTCAACACTTAGTTCATACATCAGAGATGAGTGTGGGCACCTGTGAAGAATTAGGTTTGCCGTGGAAACGAATCACATCGGTGACTTGTTAGTCTGACCTCTAAACATATTCTGCAGAAATTGAACATCACTGAGCGAGACAAAACACCCTGCTCGTAACCTCGTACTAGTTCCTATTCACCTAGATGTCGGGACAAACCATATCCCAAACAATATAACATATCTGTCTGCCTGGCGACTAATGACGTTATCCGACTATATAGACATGGCTACTGCAAGTCAAGCGAATTGTCCCTTAAAGGAGTACCGGTCGCCTTGTATTTCATGTCGTCCGTATATGCTGACATGCTGTTCCTGTGATCTTCTTTGAATGGAATGACTCTCAACATCCTCACTTTGCATAGCATGGATCAATATAGTTTATAAGGATGGAATAAAATAGGAAAACCTTGTCAAACACAAATAATGAGAAAAAAACCCAATTGCCCATCATTTACTCTAACTACCGGAGACATGTCGCTGTATATACTGAAAGCGTTCAGCTTCCCAAAATGGGCCCAAAACCTATGCCCTGTGGATGCCTGTCAAGTCATGATTAACGACACTTCCGAAAGATTTTAGTTAGATTAGATTGATCCGTATTCCATTGAAACCAGGTTGATTATAAGCACGCCCTGTACAATCTATTAGATAATGTAGAGCTGTCGTACATAGTTTGTTGTACACGAAAGTTACTAGTTCTGCGCCCTTCCAAACAAACACATTACCAAATGAAAACACTAGTGTATTTGCATTCAGTTTATAGAATATCTTATATTCTGCATGCATAAGTTATGGACCAGAAAATCTCGAGTATGTCTCCTGTGTCCGCACACTTTCCCCGCGGCGCCTTCCCTTTTCGGCTCATAGAATTGAAAATTATCTATTTGCTGCCAGAAGCAGTGCACATCTGCAACGAAGGGGCGAAAAAATCTGGCATTTATAGATAAAGACTTCAAGACACAACGTCAAACAGAGTGATGTACCTGTCTTTAAACTACTTATACCAAATGTATCGCAGCTGCTCTCTTCAGGTTTCCATAGCAATTCACAGTTTTCTTTCGAGTACCACAATATGACTTCCACCCTAAGGTTACTATCGGTCCCGAATATTTTAGCGACGTTTCGCTGGAATCCAGTTTGCACCAGCTTGGAATCGTCAAAATCTGGAATGGGATTTTGTTCCAGCGGCACTTCTCTATAATTAAGGCCCATCAACCAATTTTTATACGACAACAAGCAGCAGCCGCAAAAGTTGATGAACTACCGCTAAAAATGTGGGGAGTTTAATGAAGTATAATTACGTGGATACAGATAACCAGAATAAGGATACCAAATGCTAAAAATTAAGTGTGATTATACATATCTTAATTTTGATGAAAACACATACGTGTAAATAGATACCTTAGAATCCCAAGACGCAGAAATTCGCTCAACATAGGGAAAATAAATAATAATAGATAATAAAAGCACTGCTCATATCCCAGGTAGTGTTGTTGAAGTTCCCAATTATAAGACGACAGAAACAACAAAAACAATTACAGTAGCAGCAGCAGTAGTAGTAGTAGTAGTAGTAGTAGTAGTAGTAGTAGTAGAAGTAGTAGTAGTAGTAGTAGTAGTAGTAGTAGTAGTAGTAGTAGTAGTAGTAGTAGTGGGAGACGGGTGCTGCTGCAGGAGGAGAAGCAGTAGCAGTGTGAATTTCTAATTTAGTCATGAAGAAAAAGTCTAATCGATTGCATTATGTCCATGACTTAGTCAGTACATAATTTTTTCGAACTTCCACAAGATGAAGACAAAGTTGACTCCGATGAGATTCCAAATCCAAATATAAACAACTGAAATTCTATGGCATTTTGTTTCACATTCTGAGGGAACTTTGGTCGACATTCGGAGTACACTTTTATTATTATTATTATTATTATTATTATTATTATATAATAATAATGGTTTCAAATTTTGCTACAGCGGCAGCTATTTTCGTGGGAGGGGATCAGTCGATTATATTGACCCCAGTGTTCAATGGTACTTAATTTATAGAACCCGAAAGGATGAAACGCAATGTCGACCCCGGCGGAATTTGAACTTAGGACGTGAAGACGAACGAAATAACGCTAAGCAATTCGCCCGGCGTGCTAACGATTCTGCCAGGTGAATAATAATCTATGTAAAAGGTCGTAGCAGTACCAATAATTGTCGGAGTCCACGGAACAGTGAGTAGAAATCTTGAGAATTACATGGAACAGATAGGGGCTGCAATAAAGGTGGAGCACTTGCAGAAATCAGCACTGGTTGGAACCGCTCGAATACCCTGGAGGGTGCTCGAAAAATAAGGGTGTCCACTGGTAGTGAATAGGTAACACCACAGTACATCTCCAGCGTTACAAGCTGTGCAACACAATAAATAGCAATTATAATAATAATAATAATAATAATAATAATAATAATAATAATAATAATAGTAATAATTAAAACTATAGACCACCTAATCTCAGGGTGTAGAGTCTTAGCACCTGTAGAATATAAAACAAGACATGACAGAGTTGGCCAGTATTTACACTGGACAATATGTCAGCATTATAAAATCAAAACCGCTGACAAATGGTATAAACACCATCCTGAAGCTGTGACTGAGGGAGAAAATGTATCGATTCTTTGGGACTTCCCCGTACATACTGACAAGGCTATAAAAGCATACAACGAGTGGGAATGCATACAACGAGTTTCTCTGCCCTAGGTGTACTGAAAACACTCGGCGAGAAATGGAAGAAAATTTGAAGAAAGAAGAAGAAAAAAACAACAACATAATAATAATAATAATAATAATAATAATAATAATAATAATAATAATAATAATAATAATAATAATAAAATCGTTTAATATCTACGACTACTGTGTGAATACTTATCCTTTCCTCTCTCCCTGAGTATTCGAAAATGTAAACATCAACCTCCTTTTTATTCGAAGAACACTACCATTTCTCACTGTGCAGTCATACAAAAGAACATATTTAGTTAACCTTAAGACTTTACTATCTACAACTTGTTTTCTTTTCTTTTTGACTCTCCCTGAGCATTCGAAAATGTAAACATCCTTTTCATTACAAAAGTCCTACTGTATTCTCCAACTGGACAAGACAAATGAACATCTCAAGAAAGCTTAAAAACTTGAATACGTAAATATTACCGAAATATGTAAACATACCTTTTATTGCAACAACACAATTGATTTCAGAAATTCAAAAATTCAACGACGTGAATATCAGTGTGTGTGTGTGTGTGGGTGGGTGTGTGTGTGTGTGTGTGTGTGTGTTATTATTGTTTTTTTTCTACCAGTAATTACAAATAGAACAGGTTGAATTCCTGGTAAACACATTTGACCTCTGCTGACCCAACGGGCTCGAAAATTCATTTGTTTCTATGGCTGACCTCCCCACCATCTGCCGAATCTATTTATAGACCTGTAGCATATGATCTATTTACCAAACAGCTACACAACTAGTTCCTCAAAGAATGGTAGTGGTGGTGATGGTGATAAAGATAAAAATAATAATAATATGTTGCAACTGCTAATGCTAAATACTACTAATACTACAATAATAATACTATAGCTACTACTATTATGATGGCACATGAATCTTAGGCCCAACTACCCACCCCTACTACCGTTGCTGTTACTGCAACCACTGCTGCTACTACACATAAAAACAATAATATCAGTGATACCAGTGATGATAATAATGATAATAATAATGAAAGGAAACGGGTGGAGCCTCATGGGCTGATTAATAATGATACATCTAGTGATGGTGTCACAATAAAAACACTGGTAATTGCGCAACCTGATAATCATTACCTTATATGAGTGACAATGAAAAAAAATAAATAAATATTGTGAATAACGGTGGTAATGAAACTGAAGCCAATCATGGTGACAGTAGTACACCCGGTAGGCTCAGGCATTTTCTCTGGCTCCAGCCTGTCGATATTCACAAAGGGACCACCACACACGGCACAGATGGAGCAAGCAAATTAATGCTGTGGTGATGGAGTGTTACTACCTGAGCAGCCTGGTAGATGCAAATGGTGCTCAAATTAGGGGTTATCGACAACGTATGTATTATCATTGGAGAGAAAAGGGATTGTTTCAACTCACGGAACAGAGACTATGTGATCAAGCTAGAGCAATATGAAAAAAATGTTGGTTCACAGAAG
>NC_068989.1:25284869-25287369 GCF_001194135.2 Octopus bimaculoides | reverse complement strand
CTCTCTCTCTCACTCTCTCTCTCTTTCTCCCCCTATCTCCTCTATCTTTCTTTTTCTTTCTCTCTCCTTCTCTTTCTATCTTTCTTTCTGTATCTCTCTATCTCTTTATATATATGAATGTGTGCGCGTGTGTATGTATGTAAGTATGTATGTATGTATGTATGTATGTATGTATGTACGTATGAATGTATGTATGGATTGATGGGTGGATGGGTGGCTAGATGGATGGAGAACAAATAAGAAACTAACTATGATGAATAAAGCAACTTTGATCGGATCAAAACAAAAGGAAGTTTTAACTAAACATCGAATAAAGATTGATTTCCAAACAATATGTATTAGTTGTGGGGAAACAGATTGTAGTAATCGGGAGACATGACTGAGATCATTGTAAAAGGCAAACTGACCCCAAAAATCCATGGTTTAAGTACGAAATAGATGCTTATCTAGGAGATTATCGCTTAACTACGAGAAAATGCTGTAAAAACTAAATGAGGAGACAGCTTTAATATCAATTGTACACCTTACAACCATCGTGATACACCAGTTATGTTCACTGCGTCTTGCAGAATTATAAGATAGCAAAAAAATTATATGATAACGCTGAAGCCACAATTACTTGTGATATCCCTCTGAAGTCTTACATGCAGACAAGTAATCTTGCAGGTAGGCTTGTCAAGAACGGGAATGAGAATCTATGTAGTCTGATAGTCATAATGGTTATTTGTTTCCATGAGAAATGTCGAGAAACTAGGTTGTAAGATTCGTACATTGAATAAAGTAGGATGTGGAACATGAAACTAACACCAATAGTAAAAATAACTGTAACACTAGAAAAATAAGAACGAACAAATGTATAAATATGTTATCAGAGGTTATAATTCTACAAACAATACAAAATATAGGCTCTGCTGGCCTCAGCATACACACTACGCAAAATACCTTAAATATCAAATAGACTGGCTTATGGTAGAAGACGTCGAAGTCGACTGAAGGTTTGCTGGTTGTTGTCTAGTCCAATACGGGAGAGACAGACTTGGCCACAAGCTGCAAGAAAAAATTATATTCAGGGCTCACTGCTATTATGCCACGTTTTTTTTTTCCATCCATCTTCTTTTCTCAAAGGTAGCATTCTTTGTTCCTCAACCAAGAAGACAAACAAGTGTTTCGTATGTCATCAAATCACATCATAATAATAAACCATTGTCGGTGGTCAATGTGACAGGCACTAAAAACATATCTAAATATGTCATTGTGTTCTTTTCTTTCGTGCCCTCTGTTATAGTGGCTAGTAGTGCGCCTGTCATATAGTATTTCATGGGCAGGTATGGACACCTCGCCCTCGAAATGTAACTCCTACAGCATTGACATTGATGATAACGACGTCTACATTCCCTTTCCGAAGATTGCAGTGTTACTAAGTAGATGTTGAGGATAGCGCGGTGAGAACCACTCAATAAGCTGTAGGTGGCGATTGTAGATAACTATACCTTGGAGCCATACAGAAAGTGACCAGCGCAATGATTCTGTATGCGCTGATATTTGTATTGTTTCTTAACTAATGCTCTCACAGATTATTTTGTATAGTCTGCCAAATTAACTTTTGTCTTGGCAGTCAGCTCTCTATCTCTATCGATTTTGACATACAGCTAGAAGTATGCATAATGTATATCTCTCGTAGAAAATGCGAATGTAATAAAGTTAGTAATAAAAGGCATACTCTGCAGTCTCATTAGCCTATATGACACGATTTATATCGGTGCAGACAGCAGCAAATACTACAACACAACTCACACAACATACATCAAATATAAACACTCCCCCGAAAAAGTAATATATCCCATATAGCACATATTTCTGTACACAAATAAGACGAAATACCGAAAATAAATTTGAGAAACAACATGACAACTTCATAACGAAATAAGTCAGTTCTAGCATGTATTTACATTTATACAACTTTAAAAAGTTCGTACTCAAGTGTGCGAGCCCAGGTTGACTCCATTTGCAATTGAAATTTCCAGTCTTATGTCAAGCTGATACTGCCAGAGGACTATATTAAGGACAGACTTGTCTGTGGAATGTTCTGTCACACGGTTATTCAATGAGCAGCAAGGTCAGTTGATCGGATAACTGAACACAGCTACTTGAAACCGGCAGAAAACACTTTAGTTCTGTTTTAGACAGAAACAATTCATTACAGGTCTGTTGTAAACCATATCATAGTAATTAGAAAGTTCAAATCTTCCATCATCTAATTACTAGTTTGTTATTCTACATGAATTTCGAGAAAGGAGAATGGTAATAAATGGGAGAAGTAGTTACAGAGCTGTGAATAGTCGCGGAGGGACTTCATAAACAAAGCTGTAAAGCAAAATTGAGTGAATGTAAAAAATAACGTATAAGTTAGATTGTAGGCAGTCACACATCGTCTTACACGCATACACAGACACACACAAACATATGTACATGTTTGTTCATAT
Source organism: Octopus bimaculoides (assembly GCF_001194135.2). Lineage (NCBI taxonomy): Eukaryota > Metazoa > Mollusca > Cephalopoda > Octopoda > Octopodidae > Octopus > Octopus bimaculoides. Next base: position 25,284,886 of record NC_068989.1, on the reverse strand, counting down.
ATATATATATATATATA
>NC_068989.1:25281451-25284450 GCF_001194135.2 Octopus bimaculoides | reverse complement strand
ATATATATATATATATATATATATATATATATATATATATATATATATGTATGTATGTATGTATGTATGTATGTATGTATGTGTACAAAGGAATATATACAGGCATGTATGCATATACATGTAATATAATCGATACGTTTGTAAACAGATGCATAGTTGCTGTGTAAGAATGACAGCATTAATGTAAGTTATGCTATCAGGAATTACATGTTTCTGAACAAGACTATATATTACTATTATCCTGGGAATTAATATATCTTTGTCACTTCAATGTTACATATTTCTTTTCCAACAGTTGAAAGTTTTATTATTCAATCGATACAAAGACATCAAAGCAATTTACCAAGTTTCCTGACAAAACGCATATCGCAGTAACATAAGAGCGTTTTCCTTAGTGTACCACTAGCTACGAATAACACCGGAACCCACCTCGCCCATACTCTCCCATCTTATATAAATTCACACATTAGATAATAGAAAACAGTGTGCAATATTCCTGAAGTGAAAATGTCAGTATCGTAATGGCTTGAATTTCTATGTTCGAAGATCTCTATGTGGAACTACTTGGGCTTAAAATATAACAGCAGCATCGCCAACGATTGTAAATGTTGTCATAACATATATCCCCCCCAAAAATAAACTTTACTCTTTTGTGACTGTCCGATTCAAAAACGAACTGTAGGCGACGAATAAAGTAATGGCAATTAATGTAGGCTATTAACGCTTGGCTCCATTTGTATATGTGTATGAGAGAGAAAGAGATGGTTTGTGTGTGACTTTAAACGCGGTCATGCGTGCATGTTCATGATAATTTTTTTTTTTAATTTTATTCCTTTCTCTGTTTCATTACAATATTTTAAATAACAGTCAAGTGTCGAAAATTTAAAAGTAAAACAGAAAAAACACTAAGAGAACAATTACTATAGCAATTGTTGTTGTTGGCACTCCATCGCTTACGACGTCGAGGGTTCCTGTTGATCCGATCAACGGAACAGCCTTCTCGTAAAATTAACGTGCAAGTGGCTGAGCACTCCACAGACAAGTGTTCCCTTAACGTAGTCCTCGGGGATATTCAGCGTGACACAGTGTGACAAGGCTGACCCTTTGAATTACAGGCGTAACAGAAACAGGAGGTAAGAGTGAGAGAAAGTTGTGGTGAAAGAGTACAGCAGGGTTCGCCACCATCCCCTGCCGGAGCCTTGTGGAGCTTTAGGTGTTTTCGCTCAATAGACACTCACAACGCCTGGTCTGGGAATCGAAACCGCGATCCTATGACTGCGAGTCCTCTGCCCTAACCACTGGGCCATTACGCCTCCACACTATAGCAATAACCACTATTAAACTCATGCCTTTTGAATAAATCTAAACTGCATCCGGTAGCGGAGCACTAGCTCAAAAATTCCAGGGTTTTGCGGATTGGAGACCTACCTGTAAACCACTATTGTTCCCAGGTCTACCCTGAGCCGGAATATTTACACCTGTGAGGATCACTGTTATGCATTAAATAGCATGTAATCACTAATGCCAAGTTACGTTGAAATCAGGGATTGCGGCATGGGTAGTATAAACAATTCTGGCAAATGAAATTATTGAATCATTGGCAAATAATCATTAGATGCTGGGTGGATGGAAAGGCAACAAGCTAACTGTCAGCAGCCAAGTTCAATAAGTTCAGTGAGCATGCCGTTGCTATCATTTGTAAACATGGCGTGCGCAGATGGGGCATTTCAAATTGGGAAAAAACACTGTAATTAAATCCAAAGCAAGACGCTCATGCCGCATCTTTTGGTCAGTGCATCTGTCGTGGAAGTGACACATTTGTCTGGAAAAATCACCCTATCGAATGGAGGATGCTGAAATATAGCAAAGCTGATCATTACAACTGTATACGGACAAACTTGCATTCGTCGAGAGCCCGAAAAAACAAGAATATGCCGTAGTACTTCTGAATTGGCTTAACTTCAAATCGATATTAAACCATAAACACGCGCAGGCGTGGTTGTGTAGACGCAGACGGCCTGTGTGGTAAGAAGCTTGCTTCCCAACCACATAGTTCCGGGTTCAGTCCCACTGCATGGCACCTTCGGCAAGTGTCTTCTACTGTAACCTCGGGCCGACCACAGTCTTGTGAGTGGATTTGGTAGACGGAAACTGAAAGAAACCCGTCGTATATATATATATATATATATATGTGTGTGTGTGTCTGTGTGTGTGTGTGTGTGTATTTGGGTTCGTCTGTGTTTGTCCCTCCACCATCGCTTGACAACCGATGTTCGTGTGTTTACGTCCCTGTAACTTAGCGGTTCCGCAAAAGAGATCGATACAATAACTACCAGGCTTACAAAGAATAAGTTCTGGGGTGGATTTGTTCGACTAAAGGCGGTGCACCTGCATGACAGCAGTCAAATGACTTAAACAATTAAAAGAATAAAAATATATGTAAATTACATAAATACTCTTGAATTAATATTAAAAAGCTCTTTTCTTTTGTTGTTTCTATTACTGTTCTTGTTTAAGCAGTGCATAGTTCCCAGCGAACTGACGCTCTACCAAGTAACATTCGTATCTTTGACTACAATGCATAATATGCTCATATTTTTAGACAATATTCACAAAAAAATATTTCAATTCACATTATTTTTATTATGGCGCGTCAGCAAAGTTGTCAGTGGATAGAAAACACACTTAGTCACTATAGCAAGTTCATGCGTAGGTGTAATTGGTATTCAGCTGGTGTTTCAGGTTATTTGGAGTCGCATATTGATTAAGTCGAAGATATTTTAAAGCCATAACAACGTTGCTTATTTATTTATTACTTTTAAATTTTCGATCTGGGAGTGTCCTGACAGTTAACTGGATACAGACATAGAGATATTAAATCAAGTTAATCTGGAGAGCCGGGGAAATGCAATTATTACTACATTCGTAGTTCAGTTTACGTCTGAGTCTCTTTCAACACACACACACGCACACGCACACACACACACACACACACACAC
>NC_068989.1:25276510-25281319 GCF_001194135.2 Octopus bimaculoides | reverse complement strand
ATATATATATATATATATATATATATATATATATATATATACATATATATATACATATATATATAGATATACATGTATGTTTGTACGTATGTATGTATATATATATGTATATATATATATACACGTATATATATGTATACACATATGTGAGTGTATATATATGTATTTATACGTATATATATATATATATATATATATATATATATATATGTGTGTGTGTGTGTGTGTGTGTGTGTGTGCGTGTGTGCGTGTATCAATGTATATATGTGTGCATCTCTGTGTGTATGCGTGCGTGTATGTGTCTGTGTGTGGTTTATGTCTCTGCCTGTGTGTCGGTATATGTATATATACGTTTATACATACACGCGCATATACACATATGCACACGCATTTATATATACATATATATAAGTATGTATGTGTCTCACTTGTGTATCAGTGAAAGGGACAAAATAATAACCCCTAATTTACGAGAACGCTATTGTTATGACTTTCAAATATGTTCAAACGATACAATAATTCAGAATAACTTCAAACATCACTCAAACAATATTTGCATCGTGCCAGATTCACTTGTAGTTATGTCAATACGTATATAGTCAGTTCAATGCGTATATAGTCAGTTCAATACGTATATAGTCAGTTCAATACGTAGTCAGTTCAATTTCACAAATGTTAACAAGTGAATGCGACTGGAGGCATATTTTTGTGGTACAACAGCCGCATACCTATACATCTACGTATGGCTTGTCTATCGATACTCAGATGTCCCAATCTGTCTATCCACGCCAGATGTCCCAATCTTCCACACAAACACCATATCTTCGATAGTTACAAATTAATAGATATATGATCCTGCAAATATCAGTATGCTCATTTGTGATTTTCCAAAGGATAGATATTTCATCCTCGTTTCTTCGTGTATATGGTCTTCTTTCTCTGATTATAGAGGACTTGTCTGGAAAACGTCCTTACAGTTACTGCTCTTTAGGGTGTTGCTGCCATGGAAAATGCACGAAGTATTCGCGGGTATGTACGGTCAAGATTTTCGTCAAGTTCAGTCTCAAAGCTGAAGAGCCACAGAAGAGTACTGATTCAACGACTGCCTAATGAAATTAATGAGGGAGCGTATTCAATATTTGGCGTCTGTGGTTAACCTGTCACAAAGCCTTTTAGTGGAAGAGCCGGTTCTATCCTTTATGATTCGCCAATAAATCAGTTGGGACGATTGCTGCAGTAACTCATTGGAGGCTAATGAATGCATATAATTTTATTTGAATAATTTCACTTACATCATATGTTTCAGAAGGAAGCGGTTGTTTAGTTTTGTTTCCGTACGGTAAATCTAATTTCTCTATTTCTCTGATCCACAATAGCTTTTAAAAACGACTTCCTAAGGCTGGAAATTAAAAATAAAAAAAATTAATACCGGGTTTTTAATACTCTATATCTTAATGACATTAAAAATTAAAACCCATTAAATTTAATCCATATAATGCTTTTAAATGTCCCTAAAGGATACTCCAATATACCTGGAGATTAAGAAATTCAGGCGGTTAACTTCGTCTGTACTCCTGCGAATAAAGTCCAACAAAATGTATAGAAAGGGGCATTCTTCAGTAGAAGAAATATTTTCACACTAACTAAAAAATCCAGTAATTTCTTTCAGTCGTGGTTTATAAAACAACAAGCGAAGAATTAATGCAGGTATTCATATCACATTTATTCCCCAGTTGCAGCTGTTTTGACATAAAGCTAACAAAGTTTTTAAGAAGTTGAAAAACACGGATATTGGCAATGATGTAACATTTATGTTACAGTATTATATAACATTATATAACATTGATTATATGACGTAAGACCCTTATTCATTTCATCATAAACTTGATCTATATATAAATAATGAATTCACCTATAAATAGATAAATGCAATTTGGTGGGAGGCGTCTATGCTTGTAAAGGAAGGAAGAATTTCCGTTAGAAGAGAAAATAAAATGAAGATGATGGTCTTGGTGTATCATTTAACAAGATCACTTTAGAAGTTAGATTCTTTAATTAGTCAAATAGAGGAAGTAAAAGATTGTTGAGACTGCAAACCATAGTATAGACCATTGATATTCAACTGGCTGGGATACGCATGTCTGTAGTTGTTTCAAAGTAAGTCTTAACGATCAGAAGAAGAAGGAAGTAGTATGGACGGAAAAGAAAAGGGAAAGATAGAAAAAGAGATAGACACGAGATTGAGAAGAAGATAAATTGAAATAGCAAACAATCTATGTGGTTTCAAATGTCAATATATTTAAAAGGTTGAGAGAATAGTATAAAAGAGGGACGACACAGATCATAGCAAAAGTGAGATTAAAGTTAAACGTGCGCGAAACAAAAGCGCTCGTTGCCAGTCCCATAAAGCTTAATAACACGAAAGGGCAGCAATTGCTTGACATCTGCCCCCCATCAAAATTGATAAGCGAAAAAATGGTGTTTAGATTATCAGAAAAGGTCAAAAGCTCATTAGAAATATATCATCTTCTCTGCGAAGTAACTTCAAAATTTCACTTAATTTCCATTAAAATTTCTAATTTACTTTTGCAACGGTTTTGTGTTTTTCCATGTCAAGGCCAGCCAAGTGAATGTCTCTGTCCATGGAAAGAGAGACAGCTGTAGAAAAGGAAGCATACCGAGAAATGAACAGATTGTACTACAAAAGCCAGAGCATCTCAAATTGATGAACAGAGTTATGCACGGCTGACAAGGAATAGTATCTCCACTGCAGAACGAAGAGCAATTGCAGCAGTTCAGAGAGCAACTTCTATGAAGTAGCTTTCAATTATGATCCAGCAATTCATTATGCAGATGACACTAGAGATTCCTTGGTGGTGGCTGCGTGACAATTGGACTACCATATCACGGAATTTGCTTAGCCATTGTTCTACATGGCGATGTTAAAGCCAAAGAGCGACAATTTTGGTTGATCATGCCCATCACATATTACAAGCATTTTCTCTGAAGGTTATATTTGATGGTTTCTCTGTTGGATATATCCCGGCTAATTGCCCAATTATTGTTTTCCTATATTAATTGCGACAGCATTTTCTATCTGTATCTGGTTAGTATCGAATACAAGCTAATTAAGAAGTCCAACGTGCTAAAAGTGAGTGCGCTTTTAACACTCTCACTCTCACGCCTGCTGCTGGGCAATTATCTCTTATTGATATATTGAAGTTTCCAAATAGAAATCACGTCCATAACATGCATTCTCCGGAAGCATACTGCAGCAGATTTACAAAGTTTTTGTGTGAATCATGCTACCTCTAAAGAAAGCAAGTTATCTACAGAATTAACGTTGAGTTTCTAAAAGAATCTTCTTATGTACGAATCAATAATATGTTTCAGAAGGTCAGATAAACATGTGTTTCTATATTCATCACATCAGAATTTCAACAGATAGAAAATATTCAAGAAAATGTTTTTGCATTCCCAGTATCAGCATTAAGTATGATACACAGATGATTACACACAGACGCACGCACACACATACACACACAGAAATATATAGTTTTAGTTCTTACAGTGAAAGCGCATGGCTCAGTGGTTAGAGCCTCGAGCTTATGATTGCGAGGTTGTGAGTTCGAATCCCGGACCGGGCTGCGTGTTGTCTTCTTAAACAAGACACTGTATTTCACGTTGCTCCAGTTCGCTCAGCTGTATAAATGAGTTACGACGTCACAGGTGCCAAACTGTATCGGCCTTTGCATTTCCCTTGGATAACACTGGTAGCGTAGAGAGGGGAGACCGGTATGCATGGGTGACTGCTGGTCTTCCATAAACTAACTTGCCCGGATTTATGCCTCGGAGGGTAAATTTCTAGGTGCGATCTCACGGTCAGTCATGACCGAAGGGTGGGTCCCAGCAGTTCTTGCACAATTAGACTCAACACTAACTTAGCAGGTTATTATATTTCATCTTTCATAATCATATTATAAATATCCGAATGAGTTATGTGACACGGACTCCATAAAGTCTACTCTAACAATATAATATTCTTCTGATGCTTTCTTTCTGGTGTATTGTTCTTTTTGCACCAAGGAGAATGGTAATATGTAATTAATTTAATTTAATTATAATTATAATTAATTAAGTTTTTTTTCTGTTTCTTACATGTTCATGTTACCATTTGAAACGCTAGTATGCATGGATTAAAATTTTATAAAACTTGTAACATCTTTTCTCCGTGTTTGTTGAGTTTATATAGGATACGTGTTCTATAAATGCTCATAACACACCTTATACTTGTAGCATTTCCATATTTAAAAAATACCTACAATAGAAAGCTACCAATTGGATATGAATTATCTTTATTAGAAATATAACTTTGAACCCGTCCACGAAGTAAAAGAATGAAATTGAACTCAACCTTTCTCATATATATATATATTTATTTATTTATTTTATCCTAATTAATAATAATTCGGATAGAATAAATGGGTTAATAGAAACCAGGGTAGCAAAGATCACAAAATAACTGTGGTGTAATTCCTGTTTTTGAGGCAGAAACTCCTTGATATTTTGGGTATTTGAGTATATATAAATTTAAGGAATGGAGTGAACGCATGTTATAACTGCATACTTTATTCCGACATATGTTTCGAAGAATTACAATTTATGCGATCCATAGGAATCGTCGATGTTAAAAATGTAAACTTCTCCTCAGGGAAATGTATGGGGATCATCTTAAACGTAAGACATTATGAACGAGTATGAGAACTATAGTTGGATAATGTTATAACGTAATTCATTTGAAAAAACCGT
>NC_068989.1:25262289-25269953 GCF_001194135.2 Octopus bimaculoides | reverse complement strand
CATATGTATGTATGTATGTATATATGTAAGGTCATTGCTGGCATTTATCCACAGTGATTTAAAAAATTACGGAGATGTACTTGGATAGCAAGTAACTTGATCTAAGAACGTATGCTGAAACAAAAACAATTGCAGTGTGGAAGATGTTTGTAAGCCATTCAAGAACACGCAAAATGTTTGTTTCACTATGTAAACGATAATTCATTTCTATAGCCTATTTTCGGTTAGAAAATGTTTTTTTCTTACACACACACACACTCTGCTTCGCTTGGGAGTAAAAATTTAGATTACAATTTATTTTGTTGTTTTTCTTCCACTAATGGACCACACGTGTATTATTTCGACATCATCATTCCATAAAATGTATTTAATGGGAGGAAAATACTGAAAAAAGCATCAATACATGTGAGCGTGAATAGTGGGGGTGCTAGAAACAACAGTGAAACCTCCCTTGAATTGTTCACCCTTACATCGGAAAATATTTACATTGTATTTTTCGTTTTTTTTTTTCTTTTCGAAAAGGCTCATTCCATAATTTTTGAATTAAAAAGGAAATATAGCTAAAATCGGTCTGGATGGTTATTATTGAAAGGCGTTCCAAGCAGCCATAAGAACAATATCACTCTTAATTTTTTTTATAATTACACAGGTACTTTCTTAAATTTTCAATCAATAAATGTTTTTACATTACGTATACATTAACAGAATAAACTGTCGGTTTTCCAATTAAAACTTAAAATGAAAACATTAAAAGAGAAAATGATAGATTTTGCTTATGAAAATGGAATACTGTGCGGTGAATGCAATGAGTATTTAAATTTGCGAGAAATTGGAGTTTAAAAATTCAATAACCTACAGAAATCGAAATTATAGGAAATTTCTTCGAATGTTTGCAGTAATTTTATTAGTAATATTAAGAAGATAATTTAACAAGTGTGACGCCATCCGTAGAGGTTGGCTTGTGTCTATAATTGGTTTTTACGTGGAAAGGTATCTCAAATGGGGTCGAAGAGTTACGCTTCAGCAACGAGAAGACAGAAAACTGCGGACCCAAGTTTGCTGAAGCAATATGAAGTATATTTGAAGAACGAGCTCATAAAAAACACAAAGAAAGGATACTGAGAGAGGGGTCTAACATAAAGTTGACCGCACAAGAAGAAGAATTGAAGGAAATGGAAAAGAAAGAGATTATATACAGAACGTTCCCGAGAAGCAAGAGAAAAAATAGATATGGCAACACAGGAATAGGTAGTAAAGTGCCTAGAGGAGATTAAAGACGTTATTACCTTTTACACAAGAGGTAGAAGGTACGGCACAGTGGTGGTCACTTTCGCCTCGAAAAAGGAGACAAGCGAGTACTCCACTGTGCTCTTACATTCGGATGAGTGGACCCTCCTGCCTACATACCTGGGCAAGCGCATTAAGAGTTAGGGTAGTCACGATTCCACCTGAAATGGAACCCAAGTAGCTGATAGTGGCGATCCTTGACGTAGGAGACGAAGAAAGAAAGGAGAGCATTAGCATCCTCCAGATAACCCGGACCCAACAAATAAATTGCTGGGGTTACGGGCTGGAGAAGTTTTTTCGAGTCAACAAAACAATAAATGCTGGAATACCGGAGACAGTAGAACTACCAAATGGGGTAAAATTGGAAGCAATATTGGATGGAAGGCTACCTACCTGCTATTTTTGTGGGGAGAGGGGACATATAAAAACAGGTTTCCCAACAAGTGAAGGAGATCCTAAAGATTGAAGCATAAGAATGCGCAATAGAATTAGAGCAAAAGACCCGAGACGAAGAACAGGACACAAAGCTTACATACATAAGGATAAGAAAGAGAGAGAGAGGAGGAATACACCGTCCAAGGAGGAACTACAGCAAGAGAAATATAGAACACAGGAAGAAACATATCCTTTAAGACAAGCAACAACAACGAGCAGAAACAAGACGCCCATAGGTTCACCGAAAAAAAAAGAAAAACATCACATGCAGAAGGGAATCACCAACCAAACACACAGATGTACAGACAGACACACTGACACACAAAAACACAGACATAAAAACACACTGACACACAAAGCACAGGCACACAGGCAAAAAAAACACAGGCACAAAAACACACAGACACACAAACTGCACATCAGGATGAGAACACATACAGAAACAGGATATACTTAGTAACATATTGCACAAATCAAAAAAATCGAAAACAAAAATTACAAAAATGAAAGGTATTACAAAAGTGAAATTACCATAAGAGTATGATAAAGACATGAGGTGTATTTTGATAAATGAAGAAAGATATAAAACACTAAATGAAGCATTTCTATCAGATGTGAATCCACTGAGGCCGGAGGTGAGAAATGAACCCCTCAGTCCATGGTAGAATATGACGAGATAAAGAAAGACATCAAGTGGTAAGTAGGAAAATTATTGAGAATTAACTTTTAGGAAAAACAGAAGACTGAATGACCAATGAACGTTTTAAAAGAAATTATTGAAACATTTTGAATTAATTGTAAAAACGTAACCATCCCGGAGTGGGGCCGGGGTGGCCGTCTTATCTTCAACTCATATCATTCATCTTCATATATTATATGTCCCCACATGTCCTGTACTGTCCCCTCTTCGTTGCCACCTTGTGGACAATAAAGAAACATTTCTGAGAACATTCGTTGCTAAGTTTGGACTCGTCCGTAGATTGTTGTTCTGTGTTACTGTTGAGATGAGAGATTTTGTTCGTTGTTGAAAGTTGCTATTACTTGTGGAAAAAACTGTTTATTGCTTGTTTAGAAGAAAGTTGTTGTTAATTCCCCCGCGCGGGAGAATTATTATTTTTTACTGTAGAAACAAATTATTTCTCTGTGGCGCAAGCCACAAATTTTTGAAATATTATTTGTGCCATTTTTTGAAATGGAGTATGAAGCAGCATCCTCGGTGAATGAATCTCCAAGAAAGTACTAAGCAGTGTCTTCGGAGAGTGAATCTTCAAAAGCTTTACGAAAGTGCCAAGCGGTGGAATCGCCAAAGTCAAGCACAAAAAAGGAGGTACATGTAAAAAGAAACGTAGAGGTGGCTAGTTTGGCAACTGGTGAACCGGAAAATGAGACAAAAAGTATGAATTTTGCAGCGGTGGCCTAGTGTAAAACCCGAAAGGTAAACACTGAAAATTTAAAAGGATACAGAGAGATATTAACAACGGAGGGGACTGAAGTGAAAGTGACCCCTCCTCAAACTATCCAATAGGCAATAGTGTTTAAAACATACAACGTGGAAAAAAAGAAAATTCAGTATCTTTCTGATTTGGCAGGCGTCACTTGTTTTCTTAACGAAACACTTTCAAACCTGGGACACTGGTAGAATGTGTCATATAAAACATCTTAGTGTTATTGAGAAAATTTTATCTTTTTAAAGTTATTTCGTGTTAAAATTGTCGTATTTCTGTAATTTCAACCAATCACTGACGTCTATTGAGGTGAAAACAATTACTGCTGTGAATTGTCAACAAAGCGTTGTGCGGTGTAATGGGATCTTTTCCCTTGAATAAGATTAGTGCCCTTGTTTGTCAACGACAACTATCGGCGGTACTGTTATTTATAACATCGTTCGTGCGTTTATAATGGGTTTAGCTTTAGGGTTTAAGATTAGGGTTCGGGTTTTAGAGTTAGGGTTAGGGTTAGGGTTTTTGGGTTAGGGTTAGGGTTAGGGTTATGAGTATTTTGCCGATACTCATAACCCTAACCCTAACCCTAACCCTAAAACCCTAAACCTAAAACCAGTACAAACGCACGAACGATGTCATAAATAACAGTACCGCCGATAGTTGTTGTTGACAAACAACGGCACTAATTTTATTCAAGGGAAAAGATCCCATTACACCGCACAACGTTTTGTTCAGGATCCATTGCAGTAATTGTTTACACCACAATAGACGTCAGTGATTGGTTGAAATTACCGAAATACGACAATTTTTTACATGAAATAACTTCGAATACAAAATTTTTTACATGAAATAACTTCGAATACAAAATTTTTTATCTGTTCTATAACACAAAATATACAAGTATACGAAGTTTGAAATTGTTTCGGTAGAAAACACACTAAATAAAACAAATAAAAAGTGGAGCCAGCCAAATCATAAAGATCCAAAATTGATAATGTTAATGGAAAAGAAATAGAAAAATGCTTAAAGCCGATATGGCATGAAGTAAAGTATCTACGCAAAAATAGGTACGCAAAATAGAGGTTCGAATGGAGTCGGCCGAGAAGGTGAAACACTACTCGGTAGAGCAATTGCGAACAGGGGTGGTGGTGCTTCTTACCATATATATGGGGAGGAGAACCTCGAGAGTGAAAATTGAAAATGTCCCGCCGGATGTGAATGCCGAATGGCTGGGAGCAGCGGTTGCGTTAGACCTGGAAGATGAAATAGCGCTGCTATCAGCCGAAGTGGAGGATAAAAAAAACTGGACGGGAAAGACGATTAAGATGCTCATACAAGCGGAGCTGCTGACCCTGGAGAAAATTCCAGAGGTTATAGAAGTAATGGACACCAAACTGGTAGTGATGGTTGTTTTAAATGCGGACTAAAAGGTCATATGCGGTCGAATTGTAAGAAAGAAACAGAAAAAGAAGGTGAGAAGGAAGACGACCAAGAGGGAAGCAGAGAAGCAGAAAGGAAATTGTGCGTCAGAAAAGAGCAAAGATGTGGACGGTTGGGAAACGATCAAAACCAAAAGAAAAATTGAACCAGCCTCTCCAGAAGGACACCAAGAAAGATAAAGTAAAGGCTAAAATCCCAGAGAGAAAAGATGAAAAAAGGGAGGGTCTGCATATGGCAGTGAGGGTATCTAACAGAGAATTAATGAACTGTTTGAAATGTGTAAAAGAAACTGAGAAAATGGAAAAAGACGATGTGAGGGAGGGATTCTAAATCTACAAAGTAGACAAAAAGACATATAATATTGTCTACAATGATCATAGAAAAGATGTCGGACTTCTTAGATGGGATATCTCACCTCAAATTTACGATGGACTATGCACCCCGAATCCACGATCCCGCGAAAAGGAAAGGAGGCTGAGTCACTTCCGCTGCAAAGTGAAGATGAGCTAGCATACTAAGGTAAGATTTGTGGCAGTTCTCGTAGGATGTCTGAATGTGCGTGGCCTGACAGCGACCTGGGAGCAAGGGCATTTCCTAAACGACGTCATGTCACGTAAGTTAAATGTTATTGTTGCTACTGAAACCTGGTGAAAAGTGCCAAGTGGTCTGCTCCCACACCTGACGGTTACAGGAAATTTATTTCTCCAGGCCGGCCTGCGAGCGGGGTGGGGTTGTTGCTCCTACTAAAAAGAAACCGGGTTTCAGGGAAAAGGTTGATTTTTTCTGACCCAGAAGGTAGGCTGGTCGTCTTAGATTTGACTTTCACTTGTGGTAAGAAAATCAGACTGGTGGAAATTTACGCCACCAATTCTGGACAGACTGAGTATTTTCGAGACCTAGAGAAGTTTCTTGGTACATCGTATCCGTTAGTTTTATTAGGAGACTTTATCATATTCACGATGCACGCGTGGATAGCGTTGGCTCTAATTCGAATAGGAGACCGAATCCTGGCTTCCGGGATCTACTAAGTCGCTTTCAGCTAGTAGATCCATATAGATTGGGATTCCCGAACGCCCCACAGTGGACGTTGTTAAGTGGCGACGGGTCTTCAAGGTCGCATATAGATAGGATTCTAATTATAAAAATAGATAAAGACATAGTTAAATGTCCACAATTTCCCCTGGTCAGCTACAGTGATCACAAGTTTGTCACATGTAAGCTGAACCTAGATAGTTACATAGTAGAGGCTCCTGCTACTGGAAACTCAATAAGTCCCTTTTGGCGATTGAGGAGTACAGGAACCGGATTAAATTGTTGATACAGAAGGCATTGACAGGTACCATCATTAAAAATAAATGGTGGTACGCCCTAAAAAGAGCCATTAAATTTGAGGTTCTGCCATGTGGTGTGTCTTTGTTTTGCAATGTTTTTCCCCTCTTCGGCGATCTTTGCGAAGGGTGAAACGAATTAACAGCGCGCTTCCGGGAAATTCTGTTTTCTGCTGGGAAAAACGTCGGCTGAAATAGTTGTCATACTTCAAACAGCTTACAGGGACGCTGCCATTAGCAAATGAGGAAGACCAGCCTCGTTCAGAGCGACTGTCGACCTTCCGAATGAATAAAAACATCACGAAAATTCATGATCTGATCTTGGAGGACCGTCACCGAACAATTGACAAACTTGTTGATATGACTGCTGTGTCTTGGAGCTCCTGGCAATGAATCTTGATCGAGGAATTGCGAATGAAAAGAGTTGCTGCAAAATCTGTGCCTCGCTTGCTCACGGAAAATCAAGAGCATACACGATGAATGCGTGGCATGAACTGAAAGGACATTTGGAAATTGATCCGGACATTTTTTCGAAGGCCATCACTGGTGATGAAAGCTGATGCTATGGAGTTTGCAGATGTAGAATAGGTGAAGAAAAAAAAACAACAGGGGCGGTAAAAGGCATCACTTTGCAAGAGTTTCATCAATGCTTCGAACAGTGGAAAACGCGTCTGGACCGATGCATTGCTTCAAATCCAGAATAGCTTGAAGGCGATAAATGTGTAAACATGCAAAACTAAGTGAATAATATAATATTGCAAAATTTCATTTTTTTAGAGTACCCCCACGTATTTTGCTTTTCTTCTTTTTCTTCTTTTTTTTTTTGACTGAAATGGGATGAATTATTTTATTGAAGATTAGAATTGTTAGCCTGTTGATAAAATCTTTGCGTAAACTGACGTGTGTAACATCAACGGAAAGTCACTTGACTGCCTGCGGTTGGCATATGTTTGCATGAAAAATGTGCTGGAAGTATATATATGAACAGTTTGTTGGGCCATACCCATGGCCAATGTTTTGCTAACTGATGTCATTTTTTGGAAACTGTCGTGCCGAACAGGTTTTCCTGTTGTTTTGAACCTGGTGAAAATAGAACTCACATCCCGGTTCATGACGTTGGTATTTGTTATTACAATTTCTTACAACGTCTTGGGATATTTGTCACGCAGCTATTGTCTATTCTTCTAATTATGTGTGATCAGAAGTTTCAGTGGTCATCAGAAAACAACTCTATTCTCTGGACAGTAAATCTGATGTTTGAAATAACCTAGCAGATTTTAAGAAGACGCAGGTCACATCTGTCTTCTTCACTCCTAATGATCCTGCAAACAGCAACAATCAAAAGCCATTTAATTAACCAACATCAATTGTGCATTATTCAACAATAGACTCATCTGCAGTAAGAACATGAAAAGTAGGATCTTAGTGGTGACACATGTGGGTACAATGAATCTTCTGTCAGAAATCAGATGCCAGCAAGTAATAGTAGAGTAAAAATGGATTTAAAGACCTACTCATAAGGTAAGAAGTCGTCTTCGACTTCCGACAGGGGGCTAACCTGTCGAAAACAACGTTTTCGCTTGCATAAATCCATATATCTTCATACAGTCTTCTGTGTGCTTTTATAGTTACTCACATCCTAAACTAATCTCATGTAAGAATAGTAGAGTACACCCACGCATACACACACACACATACTCACAACCAAATATAATATATATATATATATATA
>NC_068989.1:25257279-25261616 GCF_001194135.2 Octopus bimaculoides | reverse complement strand
ATATATATATATATATATATATATATATATATATATATATACACACATACATATACATACATATATATATATATATATATATATATATACACAATTACATACATACTTAGCCACATTTTATTTCATCCTTGAACCCGTTTATCTTCTAAGAAATTTTACCGGGAGAAAAAGTTGACTTTCATCTACTACAGATCGATATATTATGTATCAATCACGCACTAAGTTTGATTCTATCGGATATGAACGCGCTGCTGCTATAACATAGAATTTACGAAATACGCTTTCTTAATGCCATCCAGTGTGATCTTTTGAAAATTGGAACTTTCCATTTTTCTGTACATTGCTGTGAGCAATACATGTTTTAATTATTCAAGATCTTTTAACTTTTGCTATTGAATACCTAAGTAAAAGTATCGTTTTATTTTCTATTGTGATGTAAAGAAATTGCATGCGAGATATGTCGAATAAAGATATAAAGATGAAGCTAAAGATAAGGAAATACCCAAGAAAGGTCACAACATCGGAACTCTAAAAATTATGAGTCTCAGTGATGTTATTGCTGATTCTAATAAAACGCAAAAAGGGATATATACGAGTATGGGAAAACGTAGGAATGAAAAAAAAATCATCACTAGGATAAACGATAAAAGAACGAATAATACAGGTGGTGAGACAAGAATTAACATACTTGTGCAGAGGAGACATGAGGGAGGGAGGAGAGAATAGCATACATATCTTAAATACTTGATCAAAGCGAATGCTTAATAATCATAAATACGCATTTATATCAGAATATCCATCCATTCCTGTATGTGTGAGTATTTTTATAAATATACATACATACAAGTGGGGAGATAGATAGAGAATAACAGGGAGTGGGGCTCTACTATTTGTACTTTAAGAATGTGTAATATAATCGGTGTTTATAATTGTAAATTAGATTGTTTTGAGTGTATATATATATATATACAAAACAATCTAATTTTTAATTATAAACACCGATTACGTAACACATTCTTAAATATTAGAGCCCCACTTCCTGTTATTCTTTATCTATTTCCCCACACACACTTACATCTCTTCTATGTATTTATAACGGACATTTTTAACTACCTTTATATTTTTTTCTTAACCTCATGTTCCCCCTACAACTTCCTTCTGCATATGAACATGTACAGGCGCTTACGCACGCAAACCTACCGAATGGACACAGAGAAAATATGCGCATGTGTGTTAATAAGCGTAGGCATAATTTTACAGCTGGAAAATACCAGTTTGCCTCGAACAACTATTTTCCCCCATTGAACAGAAACTTTTCTTCTCACCTCCCTCTCTTTCTCCCTCTCTTCTAATATATTTCAATTTACTGCCGCTCTTAAACTTTCTCTTTCCCTTCTGGCAATTTTACCTCTAAACTTCATCCAATATATATATATATATATATATAAAATTCATCCTATATATATATATATATATATATATATATATATATATATATATATATATATATATATATGCACTCACACACATATAATCTAAGGATGTACGACTTAATGCTAGTTTGATATAGGGTCACTCCAACATATCAAACACATATATTTAGTAATTTCCAAGATGGTTTCATTTACATGCATTGTAGTTTGAAACAGTAGTACTGAAACAATAGTGACAAACAATGAAATTATGCATGATATGCTAAATTAATTCTACGACTTCTTATATATATTATTTATTTATATTGATGTGTACATACATATTTATCAGTTTATGCTTCTATATACATCTCAAAAGATACTATACATCAACCATCAAACAATATGCATTCACCGCAATTAAGAATCCAGTTAATAATAGATCGTTAAATTCCAATACTTTATAACATTGCATTAAATTCAGTGAAAGAAGTTTGCAGATATACACATAATCGGCTAAAACGATTCCTAAGAGTAACGAATATTTAGAATAAACGACAAAAATCATAAATGTCATAAACAGATCATATGTAATTTAATTACTTTTACCATCTATTTCACTAGGAATAAGCATAATCACCTCCATAATTGCATAATTAATGAACATATTTAACAAAAATAAATTCAGATTGCTTTCATCTAATGCAATACTTATTCAGAACTCCGCTGTGATAGCCGTTTCGAACTCTTGTTTCATATTTTAAAATCCGTTATCTTCTATTACCCGACCCATATCTTTCTTGCTCTATATATCATTCGAAAATTTTCAAGTCTTCTGCCTATCCGGTACTTCAACGTCATGTCATTCAACTCACTTCAGTTTTTCAAACAATCACTTCTGACTATCTTCTGACTATCTTTTGCTGATACTAAACGATTTTGTTCTCATCATGTATCTCAGCTACCATTAATATCCCTCTTTGCTTCACTTCATCTATTACAACATTTACTCTCCCCTTTTATTTATTCACATTGTAAATATTTCTAAGGTTTTCATGACTCTTTCCTTAATATACCTTCTTTACGTTGCTATTTTTGAGTCACTTCCCTTTCTAAACTCTTAATGTCCTCTATATAAGTATTTTCCACCAATATATATATATCTGTCGGAATCTGAGCTGACTTGTAACTAACATCTGTTACCACCAGCCCTGCTATAGCCATGGGTATGTCATTTAACCCCCCCACCCAGCTAAGCAAAGAGTGGTACATATTCTATAATATTATCAGTTTCTTTCAGCTTTTGTTTATCGTCTGCCCAAACTAGACTCTTTGCCAGCCTGTCATTATTATTTTGTTTAACTTGTTCTTATATATTTTCTATTAATTCGATCTTGTTTTCACTACAACTATTCTGTCTCTTACAAGGTTTATAGGGTCAGGATGATGTGTTTGCTCAATAATCCAAGGATACCCAAGTCATTTAGTGAAACAATGATGCATATTACGAGCCGTATATACTTGCAAATGCGTTGGCTGTGGTATAAAGAAACACACACACACACACACACACACACACACACACACACACACACACACAGATAGACACACAGACACACACACTCACTCACACACACACACATTTCATTGCTCTGTTCCATTATTTGCCTAACTGTTGTAAACTCATTTCTATATAACTAATTTATGAATACTTTAGTGTCATTAACAACCACCTGTCTGCCTATATATTATTAGGCTTTAGTTAGCACGATTGCCACATTGCTTGTAGTCAACCTTTTTCTGTCTTCGTTTCGTCTCCCATCGTTTGACGTTTGGATTTTGTTTTTATTATAGCTATTTGGTCCGTTCTCAGCACTAATCTGCCCGCAACTGTTATTCATATTTCTAAGTACAATTAGCTATTATATATATATGCTTATGTGCGTGAGCACACATACCCACACTCACGCACATACTCATATATATGTAATGCACGTCTATGATGAATAGATAATATGCATGCAATAAATGAAAATGGGTTAAAGTTTTAACGTTCAGTTCCACTTATCTCACAACCTTCAGATATACATGAACATAAATTGAATAGTCTTACCCTATCTGAGTTATAAGTTTATTGAGTGAAACAAAACAAAATATTGTGTAAATGTGTGCATATATCTATATAAGTGCATGCACACATATACAAGAGGAAGTCAAAAGCTATCCGCTCTTTCGCCATAACATATCCTTATTATTGTTACACTGCCTTCTGCGCATGCATGCTTATAGTTGATACTATTGTGGTTACGTGATCAAAGCCTGATCGCGCCATTTTTGTTTCTGGCTTTACATGGCTGCTGCACTAGTAATGTGCACCAAAGAAGTACAAAGAGCGGTGATTCGATTTCTCTGGAAAAATGGCGTACGACCAAAAATGCAACATAGAGTGCTTTGCTGGCCAACAAACTGAAGCCAGCAATCTGCACCAAACGCCGAAGACAATTGTCGAAGAAAGTGTTGTTGTAGCATGATAAAACATGCTCATACAAGGCCACCCAGGCGTTGAAACCATCAACCAATTGGGTTTTGAGGTGCTGGAACACCCTGCCTACAGCCCATATCCCGCTCCTTCCGACTATCATATTTTTGGATCACTCAAAGATGGTTTACGAGGTCGTCGATTTCCTACAGATGAAGATGTGAAGGAAGCGGTGCATAAATGGTTACACGACCAAGCGAAAATCTTCTTCTTGGGAGGACTACGCAAGCTTGTGGACCACTGGGTCAAGTGCATCGAAACGGAAGGGCGACTATATAGAAACATGATGTACTTGTTTATCCTCTGCTTTTGTGTAAATACATTGAACAAAGTAGAGTGCGTATAACTTTTGACTCACCATCGTATGTATGTATATATATATATAT
>NC_068989.1:25253936-25256092 GCF_001194135.2 Octopus bimaculoides | reverse complement strand
TTTTTCGTCTCCTGAACTTCAGTTCATATCTTGATTCTCTTTCAAGTTCTTTTATTTAATTCTGATACGTGTATTTTATTTTAAAGTCTCCTTTTTTTAGTTATAACCTTAATATATTATAATCATTGTATCATGATATGATGTGTTAATATTACTTTATGTTATAATTATTCAATCAAAATATAATTCAATTTTCAATCCCTGTTCTGTGCGCATGAAGCACATCTTACCCAATCAGAATCGGAAAACAATATTCGCAATATGTTTTGGAGCTGACGAACAACCATGAATTCCAACCTGTTAAAAGTTTCGGAAAGCTACTGTGAGATGTTCAACCCTAAACCATAAGTTCTCCATTAAATACTCTCTCATAATTGCACCTGTTGTACTTATTGACATGTTCATACATTTTGTTCGCATTTTGTATTGCTGTATATCTCTGCGAACACACACGCACGCATATACATATATAGTCAGACATATATATACATACACACATATGAATGCAAATATATGCGTGTATATGTATGTGTGTATACATGTTTGTGTTAAGGAAGAAAATGTGCGACAAGGGAAGACAAACCAGACATGTATACACCTATTTTATCGAAGCTTTTTATCCAAAATCATTTTGATTTCGGCACAGGAGAATGTTAGTATCATTCATATGGAAAACGTTAAAGTAACAAATAAAGCATGTGTGTGTAAATGCGTGTGAGTGTGTGTGTGTGTGTTCGTTTATATGTGTTTGTGAGATTATGTATACTTGTGTGTATACTTGTGACGTTGTTGACTTATATTAAGCAAAAGAGGACCAAAGTATATCTGCAGTGTGCTATATAACAGTTATTATCAAACGTGCATTCCCTTTTACATTACAATTACTTATCTTGCCATTCTTACTACTCCGCTGACAGACTGAAATAAGATTTATATTTCAACCTGCATAGTTTGGTTCTTACGATAAGAATGAAGCTGGTGGATTGTCAAAGTAATTTGACATGTTTCCTTGGGGAAATTCTTGATCTTCTAAGTTCGATATTAAAGAATGCGTTTGCTCGTGGTCAAATTTTCAGGGATGATGTTGTTTCTTTGTGAGACTGGATTCATTGCAACTTGTGTGTGTGTGTTTGCATGCCGATACACTGTGTATCGGTGTGTATTCTTTGTATCTATGCGGTTACGAAGACACAAGGAAATATATGACCTGATGGTCGTTTATTTGTGCATCAGTTTCGTGGAGGTTATTCGTAACGATAACACAGAATGATTACTCCTATTTCCTGAACATCAGCTTCTCTAGATTTTGAATGTTGATGCTGAATCGTTGGATTAGACGAATTTTTTCTAATTATCATCATAAATGGTAATAATAAGCATATTTCTGCAGGAAATTCAGGGGTCGTGCCTTATTCAAATTTGAAATTCTTGGAGAAGTAAGAGTAGAATAGGAAAACGCATGTATTTGTTGGATCTCATTTAGTAATGTGGGCCTAAGTTTTACCTTTGCTGATGATAGAATAAAAGTTAATTTCCTTCACCTTACACTCAACTTAAATACATCTTTGTAGTTCCCATACCATAAACCTTCAACCAATCTAAAATATATCAGCACTTTTAGCAATCATCCTACTAATATAACAAAAATTCTAGTTAAAAACATATCGCTTAGACTCTCTAAATTATTCGCCATTGCTAACGTTTTCAATAATAACGATGATGTCTATAAATCGTCCTTATACAAGGCAGGATATAAGGAGCAAATTAAGTATTATAACCCTCTTAATCTTGGTTTAACCTCTAATAATTTGGTTGATAAAAGTTCAAATAATAATAATAATAATAATAATAATAATAATAATAATAATAATAATAATAATAATAAAAATAAATAAATAAATAAATAAATTTTTAAAAAATGAAATTTCACTGCCATACAAAGCACAGGTCCTCCTATGCACGATGTCTCAATGAAACACGTGCGATCACACACGCAAAACCAACACCAGAAAGTTTACAAACTATATAAAAAAGAAATGGAACAAAATAGTAAGTACATATATTGAATAATTACGCATACACTCGAACGTGTACACAATGATATATACGTTTTGATACCCATAGAACTACACATGCATCTTAATGTTTACACAACT
>NC_068989.1:25246960-25247987 GCF_001194135.2 Octopus bimaculoides | reverse complement strand
AAGACCTGGAAATAGAGATAACTCGAATGTGGAATCTAAAAACAGAAACAATTCCTATCATAGTAGGTGCCTTAGGTATAATAAAAAAAATATTCAGACAAATACATAACAAAAACACCAGGACTTACAAATATATATAACATACAGAAAATTGCACTACTGGGTACTGCACACATTCTACGCAAAACACTTTCAATACAGTAAACATAAGAGCACCACAGCAAACCACAGCACATACCCAAGGCGCACAGGGCTGCGCTCGGTAGTGAAGTGAAAGCACGTTATAAAAATAAGACTACTGAACAATAATAATAATAATGCCTTGATGCGGTGATTCCCTGATGCAGTACCAGGCATTGGCTCTCATGATTTTTGATTTTAACTGATTGGAAGTGTTATCATGTACATGTTATCATGTCTTGGTATAAAAGATGGGCTACAGCAAATATTCTGTTCAATACCACAGATTTGCAAATATTCTGTTCAATACCACAGATTTGCAAATATTCTGTTCAATACCACAGATTTGCTCGTCAGTTGCTTAACCTTAACCAGTTCAGCATGTTCCTTAGAGACCGGTTCTTTCTCTATTGGCAAGAAATCTTGAAATAAACTGAATAATGACATACATAGAAACACACACACATACATATAGACACACTCACACTCATATGTATATCTCCACACGTCCTGTTTTGTATTGAATGTATGGGCTTTTGTGACAAAGAATTGTTATTGTTATTGTTGTTGTTGTTGATTGAATATGCTAATCTCAGAATATATAAAAGTCAACAAAGAACGGCAACAAAAAGCTGCTTCGATGTCAGGTTTCAAATCTCAGCTGAATGCATTGCTCATCCTTCAGATATTTAACACCACTGGAGAAAGTTACAAAAGAGATGATACATTTTTTTTCTTCAATCGGTACGACACTTCGAATCTCGTTGGTATTATTGAATTTCTATTGCTGCAGAGTTTATAAAGCAAGTACCAGTAACATCATTGGCATTATTCTATGAACCAAGTA
>NC_068989.1:25244637-25245950 GCF_001194135.2 Octopus bimaculoides | reverse complement strand
AAAAAAAAAGCGCTGGGGTCGATCATTCGACTAAAAATTGAACTACCCCAGAATGGCCGCAGTCTAATGACTGAAACAAGTTCAAGATAAAAGGTAAAAGTATAAAACAAAAGTAAACAAATGATTAGGTCGGTTTTATGAACCTTTGAGTCTTTAAACACCCTCTGCAACATGCTGGCTGGTGTCATAACATAGTTGCAAGGTGTACGGAGAGGTGTCACGTGACCGTATAGACTCTTAACCAGGCTCTTCCAGTGCAGGAAACCTGGGGGTTCCAGCCAGAAACCGTAGTGATGTTTAACTTCTACAACGTCTTTACTCTATTTTTCAAGGTAAAGGGCATACAGTTCATTCAAGGAGAATTCACAACACTGAGAATTAAAACTTAATATAAAACTTGGCAAATAAAATATTTTAATGGTTTAATGGTTTCGTTGTTTTAATAGTATGAGTGAGAGCAAGAGACGCTGATTGGAACTTTATACATGTATGTACATACATACATATATATTTGTACATATGTGCATATATGGGTACAGGGAAGTCACAAAAAGTAAACAGCATGAAATACGAAATACGAAAACAATATACGAAGACAAACTTTTGTATGCAAACAACGAGAGAGACAAATGGAAAACAATATAAGTAACATAAAAAATACAACCCTTCATGAGTTGTTGGCTGTCCATCTACTCCTCATTTCGAGCAATTAACGACAATATGAGGCTTTGAAAAAGCAGTTGCTCCCGCGAACCAAAATAAAATTTGTGATTTGCGGAGTGTCAAAGCTGGTAACAAAAACAGGACAGTGGAGACATACAACAAACCAAACGAAAACAAACATGGTGGGCCGTTAGGCCAGACGAGGTAAGGTAGCGAACGCTGGAGGAACGTAATATTGTCTTTGACAAGAGAAAAAGATAGAAGAGGAGACAGATAAGAATGCGTCTGGTCTGTAACATAGACTGAAAGAAAAAATTATCACATGAGGAAAAAAAGATGGACGATGGTCACGTGTGAGCAACGAGAGAGAGAGAGAGAGAGAGAGAGAGAGAGTAAAGGAGAAAGAGGGAGAGAGAGACAGACGGGCAGATAGATAGAAAACGGTGAAGGGGAGAAAAAAGAATTAGAGAAAGGATGAGAGAGAAAAAACGAAGGGAAAGAGGGGGAGAAAACAGAATTAGAGAAAGGAAGAGAGAGAAAACGAAAGGGGGCGAAAGAGAACAGTACAGGGTAGAGTCGCATCAAAAGTCTTGGAAATGGATGCGTAGCGGTCAATCATAATAATATAAATTAAATAAAATATGTATATA
>NC_068989.1:25243333-25244516 GCF_001194135.2 Octopus bimaculoides | reverse complement strand
TATATATATATATATATATATATGAATACATGTATGTACATACATACACATATATGCATATATGGGTACACATTGAATTTCCTTATACTCTAGCAATGTATCTACTTGGCGAATCATGAGCAAACAGGGAAACATGTAAAAACAAATAAGAATTCAAATTGTATGCATTATATCCGTAACCACTCACGTACGTATACGCAAAAAGTTGCATACACTGTCCCATAAACAGTGAACACAAAACAATCACAGATATTAAACGATTAAGGAAC
Organism: Octopus bimaculoides; assembly: GCF_001194135.2. Classification (NCBI taxonomy): domain Eukaryota; kingdom Metazoa; phylum Mollusca; class Cephalopoda; order Octopoda; family Octopodidae; genus Octopus; species Octopus bimaculoides. Next base: position 25,244,247 of record NC_068989.1, on the reverse strand, counting down.
ATTTTGAAACGCGAAATCTTATGCAATTTAAAGCAGTGCTTTGTTTAGTGTCTACACAAGAGTAATAAGAAGCACTTATACCTCAAATATATACATCTTAATAATACTAAAACTCTAGAAGACGTTTGATTTTTCCCAAAATATCTCAGAAATAGTATATTTTATCTTAATTGTTTTATGCAATGCAGTATGAATTTGTGTGATATTTGGACCTCTATTTATTAATGAAAACGGTTAAACACAATTTCTTTGTTATTTCTTGACGAAAATATATGGCTTCCGTGACATGAGCACACATACGCACATACAGAATACACAGACATATAATGAATATCACGTACATAAACACACGTACGCTCTCTGCGATACATAGTCTTCACACTCTCTCTCTATCACTCTCTAAAGAAAAAAAACGTCGACTTTTTGATGTACGCAATATTTTAATCATATAGAAATATTTTTAAGTGAATGAGATTTCAAAAAAGTTGTTTGTACAGTAAGTATTTATATTTTAGTATTGTTTAAATAGGCAATATTTTAATGATTTTTTATTTATTTTCAAGTGAATATCATTACAATTTTTTAAACATATTTCTAAAAAATTTTAATGTGAAAATGACTTCAAAAATACGATAATTATTTCGTAAAAAAACCCGTTCATAACCTCGGTGTGAAATAATTTTTTCCATGGGGTTTTCCGAGTGCATTCAATGTATCTCAGATCCAAAGATTTGGCTGCTATTTCTAGCACGCCCTGCAACCGCATAACTATTTGCGATAAAGAACCCGAAATACCCGTTACTTGGTAGCAGGACGTGCATGATGTAGCAACCAAATCTTTCCTTTTCCGGAGAAAGGAGCTGTTTATGCGTGATTTTGCTGTCAAATTCGTTGAACGCATGCGAAATAAGCTG
>NC_068989.1:25242484-25243258 GCF_001194135.2 Octopus bimaculoides | reverse complement strand
ATATATATATATATATATATATATATATATATACATATATACAAAAAAGAAATGCTACACTGGTATATTAATATATTAAGATACATTAAACACATTATAGTATAAGTGGCTCACTAGCAAAAAAAAAAAACAACTCAAAATGCTATCTCTTTAAACCTGAGTAGTTGGTAGATGGCCCTGAAGAGAAACAAGACGTCGTTGGTTAATCACGTCAGAAAGCTTTATCCAATTATTTCTTTATCCAATTATTTCTTTTACAGGAATTGGGGACAATTCCTGTAAATATAATGAGGTTAGTGTTTTTATACGACAATTTTTGCGACCACATAACACCTACGTCTGGAAACAGGACTATGCAACATGCCACACAAACAGGAGAACCCAGTCATGGCTGTTAGACAACCTCTGCGATCATATCACCCATAACATCTGGCCACCTAACGCCCCATACTGCATTCTCCTGATTATTATGGGTGAGGCGCAGTTGAGTGAGAGACCAACAAAACTCCTTGTAACGCCAAAGACGAACTGAAAGCAAGGATTATGGCAGCATTCAACAAGGAGACCGTCCCGAAGAGCTGCAGAGATTCTCAAGTCGTCTTGATGTCGTGGTTGGGGCCAATGGCGATTTTATTCAATAAACTTACTCTTTACAATTTCACGATATTTTTATGTAATTTTGGTAAATATATCTGTTAAAATGAGATGGCAGTGTTATTTTCCTTTTTGGGTAATTTAGATGACAATTTATTCACCGCACTCTGTATGTGTATG
>NC_068989.1:25237890-25241222 GCF_001194135.2 Octopus bimaculoides | reverse complement strand
ATATATATATATATATATATATATATATACAGACACACATATATATATATACATTGACACGCTTCGTCTACTACTTGATAAAAGCCATCTTCAGATTTATTTACTTTTATTTTGTTATGACTATCACGTAGGTAGATTTGGTTTTGTTATTTTTATTTGTGTTTGCTTTTGTGTCACTACAACAGTATGTGTCACCCGGGATCTAATGAACTGATTAGTCGATGATTATGGATATGGTAAAACTGACGGAAATACAAAAGCATCCCACACTACTTGATCGCATTCCACCTGAGGAAGACTTATACACAGTTGTTGCTGAAAAATATTTAATTTAGTAATTCTAAGGAATAACTGTATATAATGATATATAAATGTGAACTTAGCAACTTAAAACTGGTATTCGGGTGCATAAACAAAAGTTGTTCTTTGCTATTAAAGCTTGGTATTCTCCTTCCTCATGTTATCTGATAGATAGATAGATAGATAGATAGATAGATAGATAGATAGATAGATAGATGCATACATACATACATACATATATACATACATAATACATACATATATTTACACATACATGTATATGTACAGTATGCAGTAGGTATATTGTCACCGTTTTGTATTTTTTTATTTCGCGCATGCACATGGTTTGGTTTTGATTTTGCCGACCACGCAGTATAGTAGGGTCAGTTGGGCACCTTCTGTAAAAAAAAACAAAACAGAACCATGGCGCAAGAAATTTAAAAACGACATATTTTACTACCGGCAGACGTAATTTATATTTGTTTTTAGTTTGTAGGAATCTGAAAACTAAAATATGAGAAACTAATTTTCATAAGCCTTCATGCACATACAACCTGTACTGCTCGACACTGTGGCATAATTACCAAATATGAATTGGGACCAACTGAATATGAGAAAGGGAGTTAATTTGAGGTATCAAGAATTTTCCAAAGTTGATTTAACATTGAGAAAGGAACCGACTTATTGTATTTAAGATAAGAGGATAGTCGTTTCAGCTTAACAAGTCTTCTTTTGTATCACAATAAGTACCGAAAATGGGTTTAATTACTGAAATAACTTCTAACGTTGTACAGGATCTGCATTGTATACATTGAGATGTATACCTTCACGTGAGATATAGTAAACAAGTGGTTAGGGTTATATTTTTCGTCACTGAGCAATAAACCTAGGTACAAAATGCTTTGAGTCTAGTGTTGTTAGGCCTTCGTCAGCAAAACAATGCTCATCTTGTGTCCAACAAAAGTCCAACAACGTATAGCTACTGTTCATGTACACACGTATATTTATTAAAAGAAAGGTTTCTAACATTTCCAGTTATCAGATCATGCACTAGCTACTTAATATTAATAAACTAATCATCTAGGTTGTATGTGCATGAAGACTTATGAAAATTAGTTTTCCATGTTTTAGTTTTCAGATTCCTACAGAATAAAAACAAATATAAATAATTGATCTCTGTCAACAGAAAAAAAATGTGTCGCATAATCTAACTTTCTCTCCCTGCGGTGAGTTCCAAGCTTCGTTGTAAAATATTTCCTCATTTTTTCACAGAGAAGTTAAGTGTATATCTATTGAAGCCATTCAATGAAAATTATACAGCAGATGCTGTGTAATACATAATATACATGTGTGCGCGCGCGTGAGTGTGTACATATAGATGTAATTTGTAGGTATACTCATACATGCGTGTGTGTGTATATATATATATGTGTGTGTGTGTGTGTGTGTGTGTGTGTGTGTGTGTGTGTGTGTGTGTGTGTGTGTGTGTGTGTGTGTGTCTGTGTACACATACAGAAACTGGATTTGTCTCAGCATACAGTAGTTAGGGAATACTTGTTACTGATGACGCTCAAACAAGCAAAATCTAGATGCAGTAATTCCTCCTCCGCAGCTGGCCACTTTGCATCTGCGATTGATATAATTCTGTGTAGTTTAGCACCACATACTTATACATCACGCTCTCTTGAACCGAATCCCCGCAGTTTTCTGGCCATCTGCAATATATCCACGTTAAGAAAGATATACAGAATGCTCTCTGTCTCATCTGTCTCTGTGTACACAACCGACACTCCATCGTTTACGACGACGAGGTGTCCAGTTGAAGACTAATGTGCACAGCCTCGTCGTGAAGTTAAAATGGACAGATCGCGCCACAGACACGCATAGTGTCAACGTTGTTTTCATGGAGGTTTAGCATGTCAAAGAATGTGACAGGACTGATCCTTTGAATTGTTGGTGCAGCAATTCTCTGCCAGCTGGTTAATCTGGAAAAACATGAAATAAGGAATTTAAAGTGTTTTGCTCAAAGACATTACGTACCGCTGGGGACCGAAATCACCTTACGATCGTGAACCAATAGCTTCACACTCACGCACGCACACACATGCTTACGTACATACATACATACATACATACATACATACATACATATATATGTGTGTGTGTGCATATATATATAGATTATATACGTGTATATATATGCATATATGTGTATATATATATATATATATATATTTATACACATACATACATACATACATATATATATATATACAAATATATATATAGATATACACAGACATATACAGAGTGCGATGGGTAAATTGTCGCCAGTATGTAGTTTATTTTGCAAATGCGCATTGCTTAGTTGTATTTTATCAATTACTCAGCATAGTATGGTCAGTTGGTTACCGTCTCTGAGAAAACCAGAACTCCATCACGCAATTCACTCTGCCAAAAAGTTTGGAAATGACATGCCGTACTGCTTGGCATTCGCACCGGTAGCTCCAATAAGAACATTTCAGAGCGTTTGGGTGTCAATCTAAAGGCAGTGCATTCTGAGGACTTGTACCGCCATTCATCTTCCCACACGGCCTCAGACTCACCACGAAAGCCTACATCAAGTGCTCGGAGGAGGTACTGCTGCCCTGGGTCAAGAGGGCGGCTACTGGAAGATCTTATGTCTGGCGCCATGCCACACAAACAAGAGAACCGAGTCATAGCTATTAGACAACTTCTGCGACCACATCACTCCTAACATCTGGCCACTAACATCTGGCCAGTAAAGTCTCCAGACTACAAAACCTTGATTATTATGTGTGGGGCGCAGTTGAGCGTGAGACCAACGAAACTCCTTGTATCACTAAAGATGAACTAAAGGCAAGGATTATGGCAGCATTCACCAACTTAAACAAGGAGACGTCCAGAAGAGTTGCAGGAGATTCCAAAGTCGTCTGGCGGCAGTGGTTGAAGCCAATGGCGATTTCTTAAAATAAATTTACCCTTTAACATTTCAAGATATTTTTATATAA
>NC_068989.1:25231844-25235269 GCF_001194135.2 Octopus bimaculoides | reverse complement strand
TGAAGTGGTACAAAGTACATACCACAAAATTTAATCTCCCGCTGTTTCTTTCAATTAAATCTGTTGATTACAAACTTGAATATAATTAGATATTTTCACAGCTCATTCATACATGTACACGCAAAAACAACAACTTTCTATTAAATTTTCAAGAACCTTACTTACATGTACAAAGACACTGAACATCTACCTTGCAATTGTGTTTATGTTTATATATACTCTTATATTTTGTTATGCTTTCCGGCCCAACTTTTATGCGTATCATCTGGGGCACTGCCAGGATCATCACCTACATTTCCATAGTATCATGCATAGGCATATTTATGAATAATAACATAAGTATGTAACTACACATGTTATAATCTGCAGATTATGTATTCTCATACGAGTGTTATGCCTTGGTCAAATATTTAACAACTCTTCTCTCATGAATTTAATTATATAATCACAGCGACATTAACTGCATGTAAGAATTAGAGATAAAAAATATGGTGTTTCCTATTGATATGATTGGTATTACTCTATTCTGATTAAAATTAATGATTATAGTGCTAAATAATAGCACCTTGAATTAAAAAGCCCAATAGATAGTTCTCATTTATTATGTAATATGTAATATAATTAAAATTTGCTAGAATATATCAGCTTTATGAAATATATATCCGACTGACTAGTAGCGTTTTTATATAGTCTACATGAAAGAAAAATAACTTCATTAGTTCAAAATTATACATTAGTATTCTCATCTATGATGTAATATAATTAATGTTTCTTAGAATATTTTTAGCTTTATGTATTATGTACTCGAGTCATCAAGTAGTTTCTTTTATTATTCAAAAGGAGAGAAATATAACTCATTCTTTCGTGTTCAACAAAGCATTTTATTACAGTCATTAATTTTAATTCTTGTTATGTAATATGAGGGAAAATAAAATAATGAGAATTAATGTCAGTATTCGAAAATTTCCATTTCAAAAGCCCGCGTTTGCAAAATATATAGCAGCGATTTGCTGTTTAAATGCCGTCTTCCCAACCCATACGATCGAATCCCTAAATTATTACAAAATGAGACCCAAATTCGCCGCTACATATCTTCTGGAAAAAGGGCAAAAAACAGGTTTGCCAAACCAGTTCTTTGACTCGCCAGCTAGCCATTTCGTATATAAAGAGCAGAGGATGATTGGACTCACAAACGAGCAATAATAAAGATATATAAGAGAAAGCATAATAAAGATATATAAGAGAAAGCATAAAAACCATACCGATTATAACTGTAGAATTGCTGCTTTCGTATATGAAAGAACATTCATTACATTGTAGAAAAACGGGACGATCTGGTAGAATCATTAGCACGGCGGTTAAAATGTTTAGCGACATTTTTCTGTCTTTATATTCTGAGAATATAAAGACAGAAAGTCGAATTTGCTTTTTTATCCGGTCAGAGTTGATGAAATAGGTACACGTTCAACACGGAGATCGATGTAATCAACTTACCCTCTCCTCCGAAATTGTGCGTATAGCAGAAAGGATTATACAGTAGGAAAAACAAGAGAGTCTTAATCAAATCTCTTTATTAGTAATGTTATATTGCTTTGATTTAATATTACTTACACCCTTACACACAAATTTACACCCACACACACTCATATATATCTTTAATTTTTTACTTGTTGCAGTCATTAGACTGTGGTATGATGGGGCACCGATTCGAAGAAGTTTTAGTCGAATGAATCGACATCTGGGCTAATTTTTTTAAAGCCTGGTATTTATTCTAGCGGTCCCTTTGGCTGAACCAACATAAAAGTTGCAGGGGCGTAAACATACCAGCACCGGTTACTAAACGGTGGTGGAAGATAACCACAGATAAAAAGACACATATTCACACACACACACACACACACACATGTATAAGATGGGCTCTTTCAGGTTTTAGTCTGCCCGAAGCTATACTTCAAGACACTTTCCCAAGGTGCCACACAGTGGGACTGAATACAGAATGCTTTGGAAGCAAGTTTCTAACCACACAGCCGGCGAGGGGATACTTTAAATTGCAAGTTCAACATGGCAAAAACAGTGTGTACTGGTTAGTTAATATGTGGTCAATGAGTAATATTTCCTCCACAGAACGAATATTAGTATATAGCAATTTACACTATGTGCATTTTTTTCAGATATAAATTTGTTTGGCTGATCTGCATAACATTGCATCGATGTGCAATATGAATGAGTTGATTAATAGAAGCTCTGCTTCGTAGCAGGAAAATTAAAATATATAATACAATTTCTAATGAGTAGAGCTGTATTAAAACTACTTTTATACGACATGAATCAAGGGATGCAATTAGATTGTAAACTAAACTGGCTTCGGAACATAGTCAATCAGTATACGACATGAATCAAGGGATGCAATTAGAGTGTAAACTAAACTGGCTTCGGAACATAGTCAATCAGTATGAGTGTCAAAGTCCAAATGCCATTTTCATACAACCTTTGAATTCTGACACACATGCTGCCGTATAATTATGTATTCTATGTTAGGTAGAATCTCTTTTTTCTTCTTTCATAACATTGCTTTTCTGTAGGATATGAGCTAACATGACTTCCGTATAATATGAAAAGAAGAAAAGTTGTAGAAGACTAAATTTCGAAATTATCTTAAACACTATATGTTGAGAATAATTTAATATTAATATTATTTTCATGATTTCAAAACAACTCACCGTTCTAAATAAGGCAATTAGAGTGCAGTCATATAAGTTCCATATTTTTAACGGACATTTAATAAGTTCCAATTGTCATATCATGGCACAGGTATGCAGTTGAAATGTTGTTAGGACTGGTGATTAATTGCATTTCGACGAATTAGATATGTATTACTACTCTAAAAGGTTTCAAACCTTTTGATATAAAAAAGACTTTTGGGGAGTTAGACTTTCTGGGAGTAACTGCATCACTAACTAATAACAAATTGAATTGAAAAATTCTTGAATGTTTTCTTAAAATTCTGAGTCCTCCTATGTGAAGAATGAACAATGGTCACAGAAGAGGATAGGAGGTATTGTTATATTGAAATAATTAATGAAGCGAACGAATTCTTAGTTCCGGTGAAATGGGCATACTATTTATTTCTACTTCCTGTTTGCAGCAATTCCACTTCAGCTATCATTGAAACATTTCGGAATAACATGGGCGATTTAGATTAGTTTAATGAATGAGAAATCCCAAACTGGTGGTATTATAGAATTATTGCCGGTATAGGAAACGGAAATGTGTCAGGGAAAAGTAGGAAATAATAATACATTAGCCTCATTCTGTATCAATGTACATCGGTCTTTCATAACTTAAGTACACACTACCATACACTCACACAAACACGTATATGTATATGCATATATGTATATATGTATATATATATATATATATAT
>NC_068989.1:25226670-25228029 GCF_001194135.2 Octopus bimaculoides | reverse complement strand
ATCTTTGGAAGAAATCATTGCTTTTTTCCCAGCGTAGGAGAGAGTTTCTTTCTTCCTTTTCACAGACTTCTTTCCAAAAATTTATGGTATTTTCGAGGGGTTGTCCCTCGGTTTGTTTGTTTATTTCCCTGTGCATCTCTTCGTCGATGTTTTTATATTTTTCTTCATTAGTAGAGGCCCTAAGTCTTAGTAGTTCAATCTCTGATTTTAGATGGAATAGTGCTAACTTTTCCCTGATGGTCCTCTGTCCGTCAGGTTCATTTGGTATTGTTTTGATCTGGAATTTGCGTGGGAGAATAATTGGTGTTGAGTTCATCCATTCCTCGTAAATATCTGCTTTGTTATGTGTGTATGTATATACATATATTTCTATCCACCTACTCTCTCAATATATATATGTATTATGTAAATACTTACACACATACACACACACACACATACATATATACATATACACAGACATGTGTCTGTGCATATGCGTACGTAAATGTACATATAATGCTTACATACGTACATACACCCATACACATATATGTTTTTATGTATATGCATCCGCATACATACTTACATCTGCTGCACACATGCGTGTATTTTATATAAGGAGCGAAGTAAATATCGCCCATATTTACCTTGCACATTAGAAAACATTATATCCATGATTATCTTGATAAAATTAACAACTATTGAACATTGAACATAACAAATATCCCAAACACACAATTTTGTTAAGTATTATGTGTATGTATGTATGTATGTATGTATGTATGTATGTATGAATGTATTATGTATGCATATGTCTATGTTTGTGTGTATCAGCGTGTGTAGTATGTGGAATTATTGGTGGAAGAAATCAGTACATAAACAAAATAAACCGATAAGATATAAAATATATCTATAACAAAGTTATATAAAATTTCAATAAATATCATCGATGTGCTTAATTCTTTCCCGAATTCTTAATTCTTTCCCGAATTCTATCACAAAATTCAATGGTACACATGGTTTAACAGCAACACCGGTATATATGTGTTTATATTTGTTTATGCCCACGCTACCTCACCATATACATACATATATCTATGCGTTTTGTTCTTGAGCAAAACACTTTATTTCACGTTGCTCCAGTTTATTCAGCTGACAAAAATTAGCAGTACCTGTATTTCAAAGGGCCAGCTTTGTCACACTCTGTGTCACGCTGAATCTCCCTGAGAACTGCTTTAAGGGTACACGTGTTTGTGTTTGTGGAGTGCTCAGCCACTTGTACGTTAATTTCACGAGCAAGATGTTCTGTTGATCGTATCAACTGGAACCCTCGTCGTCGTAACCGACGGAGTGCTCCTGAATATATATATATATATA
>NC_068989.1:25223913-25226645 GCF_001194135.2 Octopus bimaculoides | reverse complement strand
TATATTGTTGTATTTGGAGATGATCATGTTGCCAGTTTAGCCAATAAAGACACACGCACTATATATTCGGTGTTCATTTGCTTCACCTTTATATTATATTAATCGTATTTCGGCCAGAGTTCTTTCTTCACACTTCCGTGACCTCATCAGTGGCTCCTTGCTTTCTTCTTTCTTGTTTTTTTTTTTGTGTGTCTCTCCTTACTAATGATCTGTCATTTTGTATTCCTATTGAATGTCTTAATTTGCGCATGTCTATATTCCTCTCTGTGTGTCTAAGTTTAGTGGGGGGGGGATGTGCCAGCATTATCAGTATCCCCTCTTTATGCACATTCGTTTAATTTACTTTCATTTATTTTATTAATTTATTTATATCTATTTACTTTTTGATTTTTTCATTTTTGTATTAATTTAATTTATTTTGTTTATGTATATAGTTATTTAATACCATTTATTTATTTGTGTATTGTATTATATCCATATTATCATCAGTTTATGGGGATCTTTTTCTTTCATAGGTTGTAGTGTGTTGGGTGTGTGTGCTAGTGTTCCATTCTAGTTTTCAATTCAGGCTTGGTTTATTTTCTATTATGTGTGTAGCTTCTGTAATTTGTCTAAACGTTGCGTCTCTTCTATGTGTGGACAAGATTTTAACTTCTATGTTGTTGAGTGAGCCTCCGTGTTTCTGCTCGGCATGCTGGTACAGAACCGATGAGCTCTTCTCTTCCTTAAATTCCCTCCAATGCACATTTACCCGCTCTCCTATGCTCCGTGCTGTTTCCGCTACGTATGTCATTGTCATGCTACTTCACCGTCCCTCTGTACATCTTATACTATATACTACATTCCTAGCTTTACAGTTTGTTTATAGGCTATGTCTACATAGAATACAGTTCCTATCAGTACAATGGGGTCTACTAAAAGGGTAATTTCTAATCGGTAGAAATGAACAAAAGTAAATTAAACGAACGTGTAAAAACAGGGGATAATGATAATGCAGGCACATTCCCACAAACACACACTTACTAAACGTAGACACACACAGGGATATACCCATGCGCAAATAAAGACACATACAATAGGAATACAAAATGGCTGATCATTAGTAAAGGGAGACACACAAAATAAAGAAAGAACAAAGCAAAGGACCACTGATGAGGTCACAAAAGTGTGACGGAAGAACTCTGTCCAAAATATAATTAATATAAAATAAAGCTGAAGCAAGTGAATTGGCGAGACTGGCAACATGACCATCCCCAAATACAACAATATCTGTTTCAACAGTCAAATTCACATCAAGAATCTTGCAAAAGATATATATATATATATAATCACTATGAAGCATTATGCAGAGTATGTTGTATAAAAGATCATAGGTAAGGCCAAATCAATGCGAAGTAAATGCAAGGTAAGTCGGCAACAATCTTCAATTTCTTGAAAATGGTGTCATGATTCCGAAATATTAAATACAAAGTAAGTCTACATTAATTCACATCTTTTTTTTTTTCTTGTGATTTACCTTACATTTACTTCGCATTGTTTTAGCCTTACCCACGATCCTTTATAAAATATATATGTATGTTTGCACCTACACCTTAGCCCTTTCATGGCGTCTGATGTGGCTTTTTAAACCAGACAGTGTTTTGAAAAAGCACCCACACAGATTGCACCTCTGATTTGCACTACCATGTGGATCCTAACATCTCTTTTAAGACCCCCATTGGATTTGCAAACCCTCTGGCACACACCACATTCAAACGTGTGCACAGACATATAATCAGAATAGCTGGATGAGGTTTGTTTTCCATGGGTTCGCAGGTGAGATTTGAGGCCAGCCAAGGACAGACATGGTCTGTCACAGACTATGCACACAAAAAGGTCCTTGTCATTCACCTTCTCAGTCTTTACATTTTTCCTTAAATATCTCTTGAACCCTGCTTGCATCATCCTGGCCTCTTCAAATGCTTTCACTCCACTCCACACCCTTGTTCGCCATCCAACTCGATCTGAAGCGAGGACTTCTATATCTTTTGGAGCCATTCCAATTGACTTCATAGCAGTCCTTATGCCATCCTTAAACCTTTTTTTAGGTTTATGCCGATAACGTTTCCCCTCTGCAAGCTCACCATAAAACAGCTGTTTCGGCATGCGTTCATCTGCCATTCGAACAATATGCCATTCGAACAATATATATATATGCATATATACATATATATGCATATATATATATGCATATTTATATTTACATATATCTCTATGTGTATACGCATATGTGTATCTATCTATATCTCTCTCTACTGTATATTCTTTTACTCTTTTATTCTTATATTTGTTTCAGTCATTTGACTGCGGCCATGTAGGAGCACTGCCTTTAATAGAACAATCGATCACAGAACTTATTCTGTGTAAACCTAGTAATTATTCTATAGGTGTCTTTTGCCGAAACGTTAAGTTACGAGGATATAAACACACCAGCATCGTTTGTCAAATGATGGTGGGGAAGGGGGACAAACACACAAACACACATACATACACACATATATACGACGAAGTCCTTTTAGTTTCCGTCTACCAAATACACTCACGAGGTTTGATCGACCCGAGGCTTATAATAGAAGAAACTTGCTCAAGGTGCCAAGTAGTGGGACTGAACCCGTGACCATGGTGTTGGTAAGAAAGCTAGTTACCACACAATATATATGTATATATATATATATATATATATATATATATAT
>NC_068989.1:25221136-25223142 GCF_001194135.2 Octopus bimaculoides | reverse complement strand
ATATATATATATATGGGAGATGTACTTGAGAGGTAAGTAATCTTATCTGAGACCGTGTGTCGTAACTACATCAATATTAGCGTGGGAGACGCATATTCGCCGTTAAAAGTTACACACTCGTAACATCCAGATTATTTGTCTGTTATGTTTCTCAAAATCTCCGTTACATGAACTGCAACATCGTCCATGACAAGATTATGCTGCATCTACATACATGTATGTTTGTGATGGCGTGTTAAGCTACTCCACTCACGATCGGCAGATCATGCTTTCGATTCACAGACCGGGTGTTGTGTTCTTGTGCAAAACATTTCATTTCCCATTGCTTGAGTTCTCCTTTCAATCAGAGGGGATTGTTGGCCTGCTTATCCAGACAGCGGGATGACGTCATTCGAAGACGAAACTGTTTCACAACGTATTGTGTCCATTGATACGTAAAACATCCGATAGTTAGCTCGGTCACATGATATATGTGTGTGTGCATGTGTGTTTGTGTGTGTGTGTGTGTGTGTGTGTGTGCGTGCATAAATCATTTGGGAAAGATTCCTGATTTATTCCAAATATTTAGATAATTATTTAATATTATCTTTGAAAACAGGATGACACGATTTTTTTTTTCCAAAGCTGTTTTGCTAATGCGCGTAAATACTTTTACCCTATAGTTTTACAAATACACGTGTTCTGGTGGTAATCAATATAGACTATCCCATAATCTATACAAACGGGGGGATATTGTCACCTCTGCTTTTCATAATTTTCATGAACTCGATTGGAATGCGCAGCCGTTGTGGAGAAGCGTCATCTTCGGTGAACGCAAGATCGGTCCGCTAATATTTGTAAACCATATAGTGTTACTTAGCTCGTCTCAAGATCATCTCCGGAGTATATTGAAGTTGTATGTTGAAAACTGCTGTAAATTAGATTAAGCATTCGTTTGGCAAAGACTGAGGCGCTGCTCCTCTCATGAAAGCCCCTTCACAGTCACACTGAATGTTAGTGGATCACAGAAATAGTGGAGGGACTTAAATATCTCAGGGCCGTATTCATGAAGACAGGAACCAGGAGGCTGAATTGTAAGTGTATTCCAAACTGAAAAAAATACCGTTTTCTGTTTATTATTTCTATATATAAAATATGTGTGTGTGTGTGTGTTTGTCAAATTAAATACACAAAAGACCTACTCATAATTTCGTTCTATTATAATGCTTGCACAGGCATTTATAAAATACGCCATGTATACTCCCACGTGTCTTAAAGCAATCATTCAGGCTCCGTTTATGCGTCGTATAAATTTTGAGTGAGTTGCGATGGAAGTTATAGCAATATGTAGGGATTCCTGACGTGTGCTGGCTGAAAATTGCATTGTAACTAAATTCTTATATTTCAAAATTACTTCACGTAAATGTAAAATGTATTTCATAGAGTAATGGAGTGAAATATATGCACCAGGGTAATACACATCCACAGGTAAATAGATACACTCATAAGAACATAGAAATTGATGGCATGGTTATAAATAGACTTGGTGGAGTATGATTGGATGCAACACCATGGTTTCTGTAAGAAATAATATAATTAAATCTGATATCATGCTGCTTCATTAACACGCTTCGTAAATTAAAAATTAGTGTGTTGATGTATATTAATCATATGTCTTAGCAGATATGCTGAACACCCTACATACATACTTACATACATACATACATATATATATAAACAATATATGAGTATATGCATATATATGTACGTGTATGTATATACGTTCATCCACACGTATATATAGATACATAACTGGGTACATGACGTGGGAAAAGAACATGGACAAAACGGGTAAACAAGGTGCAACAAACAAGCAGGCCACATAGAAACATCCCCTTCATCAGCTGCCACTATTAATACTCCGGCGTTTCGAAGAATTAAGGCAGTACGCATCGTTAAAATGGTTCTTCCCACGAACACAAATTAAATTGTTTTCGTGGAGGGTAGTGGCGGACGGAAAACAAGAC
>NC_068989.1:25218774-25220424 GCF_001194135.2 Octopus bimaculoides | reverse complement strand
AGAGAGAGAGAGAGAGAGAGAGAGAGAGAGAGAGAGAGAGAATCACATCTTTAATTGTAGAATTTACCTTACAAAACTGACAATTGTTTCTGTTGTATCAACATATTTAGATATAGAAGATATCACTGAAACTAATATGCATGAATATTTGCTAAAACAACGTTTCCAAGGCGACCCAAAATTAGTTACATTCAGAATGAACTAAGGAAATATTTCCAGTACCGGAAATTTTCTTGTCTTCATATATTTACTGTATATCCTGCTATCACTGTCCTTCCCTGTACATTAGTCATACGGGACGTCGCTTGGCTGATCGGTTCGCTGAGCACCTCGGAGACATCAGACTCGGCAATGATACTCTGGTCTCGTGCCACTTCCGCTCTACCGTTCATTCGTTACAGCATCTGTCTGTGTTCGCACTGTCTCTGCACAGGAGCCACCGGACTCCCGCTTTCACCATGAACACTATTTGATCTTCTCTTTTTGTCCCATTGCGCCATATAGGCTAAACACACCTCTATTCATCTAACACCAACCCCACACGGATTCCGACACACCTCCCATATTCAACTTCCCCCTCTACCTATACACATTCATACTACTCACCTCGGTACCCTACCCACACACGCACCACTATACACACACCCATACACACTGTTTAACTCATTACTCACTTCACACACGATTATACATACACCCACAACACCTACCCACTACACACACACTAGCACCGACCACTTTTCAGCACTCACACCCCACAGCATTATCCACATACCGGCACACACTCTTCAATAACGTCACCACACATACCACTATACGAGCATCCACACACACTATTTAACTCACCACACACCATCATGCATACTCCCACATCCACACAAGCACATAATACCTGAAGACAAAGAATATGTACTCCCACACACACACACAAGCAAATAATACATGAACACAGACAATAAATACTCCCACACCCACACAAGCACATAATACCTGAACACAGACAATGTATACACACACATGCAACACGCATGGACAAAGATAAGTTTCGCCCACCAGCATACACTATACATATGCATACCATTTGGTCACAGACACACACACACACACACACACACAAACGTACAAATGTGCATATACCACTTGCAAAGCACACATCGACTGCTACACACAACACACACACACACACACACACGTCAGACTCACTCGCCCGCTCAAACACATCACTCTCACATACACGTTCGCACATCTTAGTTCTTTGGGATCACCATTATTATCTCCCTTTCATTCAACCGCTATACTGTCAAGTCATACGCTACGCTGGACCGCTGGACTCAAGGTTTTTTTTTCTCCTCTCCGTTTTTTTCTTTCGCTCTCCTTTTTTCCCGTCATATTCCATTCTGTCGATGAACGTAGGCTCGAAACGTATCAGGCTTTTTCATTATTAGTAATGTTTATATGCCAGCCGAATGTCGAAAGTCCGATAAAGGACGATGTTACTGTTGTTTTGATACTAGGAAAACATTGTTTCTAGCGGCTATCCATTATCCCGGAGCGTCAAACTAAAAGCACCTCGCTTCTTTTGTTTCTCAGTAAATTTGAATTACATATTTGTATGTATATATATATATATATATATATATATATATATAT
>NC_068989.1:25212196-25218710 GCF_001194135.2 Octopus bimaculoides | reverse complement strand
TATATTACGGAGATGTACTTGCATAGCAAGTGACTTGATCTGAGATCGTGTGCTGGAACGAAAATAATTGCGGCGTGGAAGGTGTTTATAAACCATTTAAAATAACACACAAAAACCGTTAGATTCACTTCAACATTTAAATTTAATATGTCAAAATATTTTCGTCGCTTTGAAACCGCGACTTGTTCACTGACAAAATTCTGTGATGCATCTGAGTACGTAACAGTTTGTTCATGATATATATGTACGTATGTATGTGTGTATGTATATATGTATGTATGTATGTATGTATGTATGCATGCATGTATGTATGTATGCGCGTGTACATTTGTGCGCGTATGAATCCCTGTACATGCGTATGCATGTGAGTATGCACGTATGTATGTGAATAATAGGGTAAGTGTGTAGACGGACTTGTGTGTGTCTGTGTACATATGTATGTACATGTGAATGTATGTTTATGTACTGATGTGTGTCAGTTCAAGTTGTATACATGACTGTTACTTTGTTGAAGTTTGTATATACACACACATATATATATGCATATACATATATGTAGACACACATACACATATATGTGTGTGTGCGCGTTTGTCCCTCGCACCACCGTCTAACGGTGAATGGATACAACATCTTAGATACATATATGCACATATATAACCTTGCTTATACATATATACGAATACACACAATCATATTGTCACTCACACACACTCATAAATATACGTATAATCTTAAAGTATACATGCATATACGCTTATCCATCACTACATATATACATATATACACATATATACACACACACATACACACACATACATACACATACATACACACAAATATATATGACACTAATACAAGTATAACGGTTAAAATTCAAAGATGCATTTTTTATTGTTTTTTATTATAATCTTTTTTATCTTTTATCTTTATTTTTGTACACACATAGACATACCACACATAGATATATCTACACATAGTCATACGCGCACGCATGCACACACTCATACAGTCACATACACAACGCACAACACATACACACACCTGCACGCACACATACATCTACACATTCGTACATACATATCAAACAATATACGCTCATATTTTTATATATAACTACATATATGTATGTATTATGCATCTCAACATGTGTGTATGGAATTCCTGTATCCAGGAATTTTCAATGGCGGGATAACTGAAGAGATGTTGGCGTGGGTTCTCACCCCGGTATTACCGAGTAAGTGTCACATATTTTTACAGATAAATTCCTCTATTTACATAATATCGAGGTCTTTTTCTTTCTTTTGTTGTCCTTCCTATCAATATATATATATATTCATATCTTTTTCTTGTTTCAGCCATCTTGCTGTGGGCACGGTGGGTTTTTAGTGGAACAAACCATTTCCAGGAATTATTATCTTTGCTTTAAAGCCTAGTACATATTCTATCCACTTCTTATGAACAGCTTGGATACGGGGACTAAACACACCAACAGCAGTTCTCAAGCGTTGGTGGGGAACAAACACAGACACAAAACACACACACACACACATACACACACACACACACACACACACACACACACACACACACACACACACACACACACACACACACACACACACATATATATATATATATATAATACGACAGCTTCTTTCAGTTTACGTCTACAAATCCACTCATATGATTTTAGTTGCTTCGAGTCAACAGTTGAAGACACTTGCCCAAGGTGACACATAGTGGGACTGAATCCGGAACCATTTGGTAAGAAAACAAGATTCTTAGTACACAGCCACGCCTGCGCCTATGTAAATAAAAAATACACTGCTCCACCATAGCTGCAATCCAATGATTGATACGTGTAAATGATAAAATATATCTATCTATCTAATGAGTATCATCAAAACGAACTAAGAAACCTAACGCACCACTGATATGAACTAGGATAACAAACTTAATTGGGCATATATTAATTACTGTACATTATAGATATAAATCCTTGATTGATTAAAAATTTCCTCCCACAGGCGAGGAAAATGGTCAATAACCTTTCGGTGATTGTTTACAATTCTGAATGAGATATCGGGTGATAATTACAAGGAATTAAGAATTTTTCCCTCGTATTGAATTAATTATTAAAAATTACAATATAATTTGTGTTTCTGGGGCAAAAGACGGCTATTAACAAATGCCACGGCCTCAATTTTGCCTTATAGGCACAGCAGTTTTCTTTTGAACAAACATACGTGTTGGCATTCTAATTTTTTTAAATTGCATAGTTCAATTTGAACATAATGTTGCTCTAAAATTCCAATAATTAAATGTTTCAATACTACCTCAGCGTAAAGACACTTTTGATATAACCGATAATTGATTGGATTTTTTCTTCTCTATCCCGCTTATTTAATTGGCTATTATGTTCTGCGCGTTTGAGGTATATTCAGTTCTTAGAGAATTTGAATAAAAAACAGCCAAACTAAAAACTACTTGTAAAGAAAAAAGACAATTATATTATATGTATAGATTAGTAAGATAACGGTTTGAATTTTAACTTAGAATGAGTTAAAACATGTGTGATGCAGTTCAAATGAATGTTTCCTACCGGAGTGTACTACCCTAGCAATGGAGCAGCATATCATTATAATACTTATGGGATCTATACCTAGTAGAGATGTTTGCTGTATTGAAATTTTAATTGTAAATTGAAATGCTAAATATACCAAATCAAAACTTGGAAATGACATGATAGCTCACCGATGGTGATATGTTTGCACATGGTTCAGATGAAGCAAATTCACAACAGGACAATGCTTCAGACGATGTATTAAAATTAAGTGTGGACCGTTTGAAAGAACATTATATAAACGTTTTACATGGCATGAACGAATTTCGGTTAATTGAAGCCCTCATAAATTTATGATTAAATATGATCGTGAGATACAGGAAATTTATTTGTTTTAATGTCAGGACAGATTGATGAAGTAATCAAAGCCAAAAGTTATCCTAATATCGTTATAAACCACAGCATGAATTTCGCGTAAATGTTGTTTCACCTACCAATGGCTTGATCTAATACACAGGCATTTCCTGTGCAGCTAGATGCGAATGAATCTAGGAAGTACTATTATTAATAAACTATTTAATATCTGAGAGCACCAAATTACTTAAAATTTAACCGGACTATGACTTTACGCTTATGAAATTTAAAAAAATAGAAATATACAAGGCAGAGTAAAAAGGGGGTATAAAATGACGTCAAGAGATATTCACTTGCTGTTGAGGTAATTACAGTTGTTGTATGTGTCTCTCTCCCCCTCTCTTTCACACATACGTAAACAGAGGAACATCGAAAAATAAGAAAAGGAAAAAAGGGTTCACGTTACATAAATGAGAAATATCAACCCTTAGAGTTTTGAAAGTACTCTAATATGACTCATCTGGAAGATATGACTGAATTCATGATCGGAGCTGTGAAATAGACGAGTAGAAACACAGGTAGTACGAATTTGATTAATCTAAAGGAGGTGTTTAATTAGTGAGAGGGAGAGAAAGAAGGAAAAAGAGCGAGGAGAGGGAGAAAGAGAAATAGCAGAATGACTCAAGAGGTTTTGGGTATAATGTATTTTTATGTATTTGAACGAATCTTGCAATACGAATGGGCCTGAAATATTGCACATAAAATTACACAACATATTTCGGTGATGACTCATCTATTCGACTGACATTGAACAAACGATAATTATTCATTTAACCACGCAATTTATAGTGAAAACACGACTTATTGGTTTATATATTTGCCAGAAACGTAAAAGGAAAGATGCAGTCATTTTATATTTATCGAAGACGAATAATATGTCTCAGATGGCTAGTGATGGAGGAATAAATAATTTCAGAGCTTGATGGATGAATAAATAATTTGGAGGGCTTCGAAACATGTTGGGGGCTATATAGCAAATTGTCACTCATGAATATAATCAGTTCAATCTTAGTTATTTCTCATTAATCAGTGAGATTGCACAACGATCCAACAAGTTTTCAGTGCAACGGATTAATTTTATGTCAATTGAATAACAGAGAAAATGTAATTTATATATTTGTGCGTATGTGTGTATTTTTGTATGAGTAGTATGTGTACTCACACACATATATGCATATATTTGTACACATCCATCCATCTATCCATCCATCCATTCATTCATATATAAATACGTGTGTGTATGCGTGCGCGCGCGTGTGTGTGTATTTATGTACATTCATACTTCTTTATACTATATAAACCACCTCCACCCCTCAGTTACCACCGCCACCACCACCACTACCGTCATCAAACACGGTCTGAGGATAATATATGAAGCGTAGCTTCTACCTGTATTTTCTAAACCATAGCAGAGGTTCGGTAAAGTGTAATGGTCACTCCTTAGAGGCAGCCAACCATGTTTCATGTTCAACATCATATGCAGAATAGAGACAATCCGTTTCTTTTTATTTGGTACAAGTCCATCAAGGCTTTTGATAGATGAATATAAGAAATTTTATTCACATTATTACGCAACTGACAAACGAAATACAATAATAACTTATTTTGAAATTAAACTAACTTCACGTGATGGACTTATTCGAAATTGTTTCCCGTTCGTCATTGCTCTTTGATTCTTTAGACGAGAGAGCATGTCTCTAGTCTTAGTGAAATACGAAGTTCTGAATTTTTTTTTTAACTTTTAGTTCGCAGTTTGGTTGTGATTCATGTGAAATATTCCAAAGAGAGAATCGAAAAAAGTTTTGCAGAAAGATTTAGGTGGGAATCTGGTTCTAGTATACGGTGATTATTTAATGATTTTAGTATACTACGCTTTAATATTGGACTAATGACGTTTACAAGCTTACAATTTATAAATGTCTTCTCTTCCAGAAAAAAAAAAAAAAGAAAACCAGTTAATGGTTTCAATGCAGATTGGCGAATAAAACTGGTTCCAAATATTTTCTGAATATCATTGGCAATAAATAGATTTCGAATTACATGTTGATTTTACAGAGTTACTTTTTCATATTTCATACTGCTTTTTATGGCACATAAATATATGCGTTCGTTATATTGCTATGCTGGTTATGTTAAACTGTAATCTTTATTGACCAGCTCACAAATTTTCCGACTAAAGAAGGAAGAAATATGAATAAATAAAGCATTGACGAGATAGATTAAATGTATTTTGGTTATATGTAAATATCAGATAAATTGAACGGACACATGTTAGAAGATTGTAAATAGGAAATGCAAGATTGTAGCTCGCTTCTGGATATGTAAAGTAATTGCTTAGGCATATCATAAACAAACGAGAAGTAGTAATTTAGAAAAATATTCACCCCCTCCCCTATAAGACTATTGAAATTGTCTCAATTGATAGCAATACCTTTAGGCATGAAGTAATTGATGCTTTACTAATATTTGAATTTATGAAGAAAGTGATGTGGCCGTATAAGTGTATCTCGTGTATAGAAATTTTTTTTTATAGAAAACGTAAAACAGTAGTAAAGCAGTTGTGTTTTGAAATGTATTAATAACATATGGGAACAGAAGTGATGTGTATATTATATAGGACATAGAAGTCGATCTGGTGAAGCCATAACTTTTCGATAAAGGCTGAAAGCCATCTAACACTGTTTCTTATGTTGATAAACGAAATAGATTAACATATTACCGTCAGACAAAGATATAGTTAATGTTTAAAATATTGAAATTTTAGAATAATTACTTGCCTTAGCTATAAATAATTACCATTTGATTGAAGTATCTGATACAGCTCAAATATTGTCAGATTGTTTCAAGTGAATATTGAAATTTTACGCAAAGTCTGTTAAAACAAGGACGTATAAAGCATAAGTCTGGAGGCAACTACATGATGTCGATGTTTTCTGAGGTACAAAAGTAATAAAAACTGTTTAGTAATCTACTAAATAATCTAGCAAAATTTGTTTTGTCTCTCAGTGTCTCCACAGCAAGAATACTGGCTGCTTTGACATTCCTAGTTTTACAAGAATATATACATTTTGTATAAGAAATCTATATACTGCAGAGATAAACAGCAATATTATAACTAAATATATCACTCGCTTTAGATCATTATAAAACAATTCGTGTAGTTGAGACAACTTGAATAGTACCACAAACCTACAGACTCTACCACAAACCTACAGACTCACAACAATACCTCCTTTTTAGCTCATGACACCCAAAACACACCAAGATAAATATCCCCTTTAATTTAGCTAAAAGAATTTGCACCATTGTCTCTGACCCTACCACTCGAGAAATACGCTTACAAGATCTCAAAAAAACACTGTTACAACGCCAATATCCCTCCACACTCATAGATCTTGGAATAAAACGTGCCAAGGAACTTGACAAAAACACACTAAAAACCAACCAACATAATAACACACCCAACCCCAAAATACTTCCATACATCTCCACCCATAACCCCAATAACATCGAAGCATTCACCACAATTAAACA
>NC_068989.1:25207595-25210568 GCF_001194135.2 Octopus bimaculoides | reverse complement strand
ATATATGCATGTATATGTTTGTATGTCTGTGTTTGTCACCTCACCATCGCATGACAACCGATGTTAGTGTGTTTCCATCTCCATAACTTAGCGGTTCGGGATAATAATTCGTTAGAATAAGTACTAGGCTTACAAAGAATAAGTCCTGGGGTCGATTTGTTCGACTAAAGGCGGTGCTCCAGCATGACCGCAGTCAAATGACTGAAACAAGTAAAAGAATAAAAGAATAGATAGTATAAGGAAATATACAATGAGCATAGCTGTGTTGAAGATAAGCATAATGACTATTCCACCAAAAGTAAAGCAAGTGGCAGATTGGTTTATTGACAATGACTTGCAAATTACTCATCTTCTTCATGTAAAGCAACAAACAAGTCAAAAGAAAAAAATCTAAGTCTAATAATCCTAACCAAGAAATGAAATATGAATTTATTCTATTATAAATTCAGTATAATCTTTGAAAAGTAAATGATAGGTGGTGGTACCAAAAACCAAAATACGCGCCAGATACTACAGACCGCAAAGCTACATGGGGCCTCTTTTCTTTTGTTAAAGAGGATTTTGTCCCTAGATCAGCATCTATAGCTCCATGGAGATTCGTTGATGGCAAACTGCTTTCCACTGATGTCAGGTTCTTATATAAACTATGCGTACAATACTCTTCTGCTCCTCTCAATAGACAACCAAAATGTAGATATGATAATAATTCAGGAAATGGTAGACCTTGTTATTAAAAAATGTCTCTTTAACGAGCGCAAGATCATATTGCAGCAGCTGAAAAAAAAAGCTCATTAATGGCAAAGCACCGTGTATTGATGGTATTAGCTCGGAAAATTTGATTTTAAAACTACTTCATTTCTTACTTTATACCACTGGAGGACAGGAGGAAAGAGAATGTGCCTCAAGATTGGGTTGTTATTCTCATTTCTCCATATAAGATATGAATGCCCATGTTAACTTTGGTAGAAACCTGTTGGAAACATTTCCGGTTGAAAATGGTGTTAATCAAGGTTATCTCTGGCATTCTTTTCCACATATTTTGCATCTACGCTTTCAAATGCATCTGTAACGTCAAAAGTTGGCCTCTATATACAATACCACTTTTCGGTTAATGTGTTTAATCAGAAAAGATCAAACTTTAAGTATAACACTACGCTGTTATTCTCATTTCCCTATGTAAGTTTGGTCCCTGTGAGCTAGTAAATCACAATCAGCAAGCCTTAATGAATCTAATTCGCGCATTTGATTCCTCGTGTGACATATTGGGTCTCACAATTAATTTTGAAAAACAAAACTGTTGTAATGAATCAACCCGCTCTTGCAGAACAATTCAACGGGTCTCAGATGCTGGTTAAGGGTAGAATGCTTAAAATGGTGACTTTTATTGAATACATGGGCAGCATGGTGCATGATGGACACTTAGACACAGAAATCACTTCTCGTTTGCAAAGGCAACAAAAGCTTTAGGCAGCCTAGAATCTAAAGTCAGGTCACAACGCCATATAAGGTTAAAACTAAGATAATGACATATATCTCATTTATTCATTCTTTACTTGTTTTATTCTTCTGCAATAAATATACACGTGACATGTAAAAATATGGGAAAGATATCACCGGAAATGCCTCAGAATAATTAGGTACTCAGAATAGGTAGGTACACTGACTTTCTTACTGGAACTAATGTCACATCAATCCAAGCCATGCTTATTAGGAATCAACCATGATGAAAAGGCCATCTTATCCATGTGAATGTTGAGCGCATCGTCAGATAGTTGCTTTAAAGTGAGCTGATAGTAAGAAAGAGAAAAATAGTAATGTGCAGAAAAGACACAAAGGCTCTTTAAAACCTTAATTTAGGTTTAAGAAGTGTTGAATCATTCGCAGCAGACAGGAAAGCGTGAAAAATGACGATTTGGAACAGTACTAAAGATTTCGAGCTGGGCAGAGATAAGCATGGTGAAATGAAAACAAAATTTCGTAAAAATGAGATTAATATCTATACTGTTGCAAGTGTTTCTCACTCCTTCATTAAATGGTCACTGTGCATAAAGTATACATATCTCACGTTGGCATAAGATCTCATCAGTGCACCCATGGGAGTAAGGCACACATAAATTATAGGAATGACCAATTTCAATGACCAATTTCAATGCCATGTCTGTCAAAACCTTCAAGTCACGTGGATGATTGAAGCGACATTTGAACATTCATAATATTAGAATATTTGCAACAAAAAAGCTGAAAATTGATACGAAGCTGATATTAGACATCGTGGCAGTGTATGTGATCAGGGCTCAAAAGTCATTTACAATTTCACGTTACGGAAAGCAATTATAGGTACAATTGTTGTGTCGAGGGAGAGTCTTTACGCCAATAATATTATCACACGCACCAGATACAAGACCAACATGTATGTATGTATATATATATATATGTGTGTGTGTGTGTGAGTGTGTGTGTGTGTGTGTGCATATATATGTGTGCATGTGTGTGTACATATACATGTGGGTGTATATATATATATTCAAAAAACGTATTGTAAAGTTAAAACGAGTGAGAAGTGTTACCACATATTTTTCATTATGTATGTGTTAATTTGATAGATGTTCTCAAATTGTTGCTATATAATTAATAATTTAAAATTTAACAAAATAGAGAATGCGTGAGGAAGACAGAAAGAGGGACAGAGATAGAGATACATAAGGAGAGAGACAGAGGAAAGAGACAAAGAGAGAGAGAAAGCAAAAGAGACAGAGAGAGACAACCCGCAACTTAGACAACTCCTTCATCAGATGGAAGTAGCACTGAGGTAGGAATTTGGCAAGAACGATTTTCTGCGATCGTACGCGGAAGCAGGAAAGGCTGGCAAACAATAGTAAGCGTAATGAATCTATTCACATGGAACATTGTATCCTTTCTGTCTATCTATTTATCTGTCTATCTAATATATAACATGTAAGATATATATGTATA
>NC_068989.1:25201378-25205406 GCF_001194135.2 Octopus bimaculoides | reverse complement strand
ACTTCATTTAGAGAATTAACATTGCTTGTTTTCACCTTTTCAATATCAGTGAAGAATGTCACTGGAAAAGAAGATATAAGATTTGCCAGGTTTTTCTCTCTCGCCAAGGTCATCAGCTGTCGAACGCCGACGAAGGGAAATAACCCTGAAATCCGGATACGTTCGTGCTGCTGGTCGTGGTGAGAGGGATAACTCCCTTGGCAAACAGGACACAGTCGTGTGTCGATAAGCCAGCTGGAGGAGATGTCCTCCTGGGGCTAAAAGCAACAGTAACATCCACCCCTAGGGGTCAGCCACACTTAAGTGGCAATATACTACACTTTATATATATATATATATATATATATATATACACGCACAAAATAGATAATCAACCTACAGAGAAGTCAATAAAACTATTAACTACAAAGAATTATAGAGTTAACTATTTAAAAATTTAAAAACCGATATATAACCCACTACAACATAATCAATACAATAATTCAAAAGTTCCTAATATGATTTTAAAAGAAAGGGATGCCATATATTTACAAATGGCTTCCGTCAAGTAAAACAGTGTAGTTTCCCTTACATATAAACCAATCGAAACAAGTGAGAATATTATTGCAGAAAAATTTCTTTCATTTCAAAATATCAGAGAAACCTTCATTAAAAATCTAACATTGAACATTTAAAACAAATTAAAAACTTATTTTTAAAATAATAATAATGAAAATTAAAATAAAAACTCCATATATTACATTACATTACAAATTTAACCAATCTAAGAAATATATGAATATATATATATATATATGTATCCACACACACACAAATATATATATATACACACACATATATATATAAAGATGTAGTAGTTGAAAAAGGACAAATAAATTCGAAATGAACCACAATTCTTTACAAGCTATGACCCCAGCAAGCTTCATGCCCTTCTTGTATTCTTACCTACAATAGTGACAACATGGATTTCTTCCATCTTCTTACTCTGTTAATTTATTTGAGTAAAATTATATTAATGTGTCCGACTGATTAAAATTCTACATATTTATTTTTGTGCAGCTGATGATAGCCCTGCATTTAAATTGAAGTAATGATTACATTGTTCAATTGAATGGAATCGCTTGAAACGGTCGTACTTCATCATTTCTTTATATCCTGTTGCCTATTTGGCAAACTAATGTCAACGTAGAAATCAAAAACAAATGAGAGAAGAACCTGCTTAACTAATAAATACAAAGGGTGAAACTGTACTTATCAAAATCACAATAACCCGTTACTCAAATTAGATAGAATAAAACATCCCTAAAGGATCTACTTACTAAACATTTTTAAACACACATTTATTCCTATGAACAACCCCAAAAACCTCTTCCCGATTTTGAATTTAATAGCTTTCTTCTAGAAAATAAAATCAAAAATAATTCAGACAGAATTTATTACCAATTTTATAGGCCGGAGCTTTCCCTAAAACAACCAATTTAATAAAGAATGTTTTATTATGATCTTTAAAATTCCAGATGAAATGACTAAGATTGGTAGGAGAAGCCATATTTCTGTTCCTAAAGGAATGGTAATGATTCAAAAGCCTTTTCTTAATATGATTAGCAGAATAAACAATATAAAAGTGATCTTTACCCTCAGAAATGACTTTATCGTGATAAACTACTTCTTTACGTTTACAAACATTTCTAAATAAACAATTATTTTTGTTTCTACAATCACAAAGTGAATTTCTACCCCCAACTCACGCCTTCAACAACTGAATTATTATTTAGCAAAATGCTATCCCCTCTCATTATTACTAAAACTTAGATTTGGATCAATACCATCACTATATATACGCGCAGGCATGACTGTGTGGTAAGATGCTTGCTTCCTATCCACATGGTTCCGTTTTCACTCCCATCGTGTAGCACCTTCGGCAAGCGTTTTCTCTTATCACGACCAAAACCCTTTTGAGCGGATTTGGTAGACGGACACTGTTAGAAGCATGTGCAAATGTATCGTAAGTCCAAAACGTTTCTCTTTCAGAAAACGAAAAAATAGTTTCACCATACCAAAACCGTTGTACTGCACTTTGACAATTCTTGATATGTTTGCATCTAAAGCTGCTAGAGATACGATAGTTTTACCAAAAGAACCGGCTATTTCAAACAAAATAAATATTGAAAAAAAAAACCGCATTTGGACATACGACAGTTCAACATAACAGCAACGATATATATTGGAGAGTACGGAAAGTTATAATCTCGTTCATTATAAATAGGGATGTCGTTTAAGTTAAATTTAATTACCATTTATACTGCAGCAATTTCGATTATAGTGGACACACAGAATAACATGATTTCTGATTGATAATGGTAGTTAGTTTGATCCGTAGATTTCGAGTAGGATACTTCAATATCACGGCAATGATTTAGTTTCATTTAAGTAATTAATCTACTTCGAATAGTGTACGTTAATTGATAATGAAGTACAATAAATTGCATCATCACACGCCTTCATGAAGCAGAAAACATACTTTCAGTCGCAACGTTAAATAGCCGAATACGATATAAACAAGGTATTCCGAAATGAATTACACATACATTAGATTAGATCATTACACACAATGTACAGTATACAAAGGAAAACATATATATATATTCATATATATAGCCACGCACAGATATGTATATATGTATGTATGTGCGCCCGCGTGTGTGTAGACTGGACAGAATTTAATGCACTCCTAAGGACAGCGTTTCATATCGGTCTCATTTCTATGCCTCAAACCAATATACATAAGCAGGCGCACAAACATACACACACACACACACACACACATACAGCCACACACGCGCGCATACACACATGTATATAGATGTGTGCATATACGTGTATTTACATAAATTACAGGCATATGCATATATATATATGTATGTCTGTACGTATATATATATATATATATATATGTATATGTATGTATATAAATATATATATATATATATATATATATATATATATATATATATATATATATATATATATACATATATATACATACATATGCATATATATATATGTATGTATGTACGTATATAATATATATGCATGCATGTAGATATATACTGAAGCATATGTATGTATGTTCTCAAACGTATACTAATATGCTTGAGAAATCTGAATAATGTATCACACAAGATTTAATGTATACATTAATAGGCTAAAATGTGACGCATATGAAAAACCTTCTGGTATTTATTCTTCGGTTCGTTTGTGAATTTTGCTGCGGTTCATTGAAAAATATGAATTATTCCATTAAAGTCATCTCTCTGTTGCATTTATAAATCTACATCGCTAATGTAATTTATTAATTTCAGAGCGTACATTTCGCGAGAAATTCAACTCTAGTCCATAATGCATTACCAGCTGACCAGATTCTACTTAAATTGCTTTTGATATATAGTGGTTCCGTAAAAAGAACACGATGCAAGAGGGTTGTAAAGATATATATCGACTGACATCTTGACCGTGAACCTGTCACAGATTAAATCTTTATGCGATGAATAACCATTAACGCTAACCTTCTGCTATGGATGTTAGGCCAAAATCTACAAACAGTAAATTATGCAGGTTCTAGCACGTTCAGCCGTGTGTAGGGTAATGCTTATAGAGATTCTCGCCAATGCAATTCATAATTTATTTGTATATCTGTATAACCAATGTCAGTGACAGTTGAAATAATCTCCTATTCTATTGTAAATTAATGGAAGCAGATAGTAATGTCATATGCCTTGTCACTTAAGTCATTTAAGCATTATATATATATATATATTATATATATATATACATAATATTTCATACTAAAATATCATACATGAGAAACTTACTTTCCAACTACATGGTTCTGGATTCAGTCTCACTGCCTGACATCTAGGACAAAATTCTTCTGCTATAAACGCCGACCGTAAAAGAAAAACACCGTGTATACAGACACACACACACACATGCATATATATATATATATATATATATATATATATATA
>NC_068989.1:25190105-25200953 GCF_001194135.2 Octopus bimaculoides | reverse complement strand
TATATATATATGTATATGTATATGTATATATATACATGCATGCATGCATGTATGCATCTGTTTATGTTCGTGCGCGCGCGTTTGTGTGAGTGTGCGTATGTGAGACTTTGTATTCATAATGCATCAACCGGTTCTGGTTTGTCTGTGCCTTCGAATATCTGTTGTACCAGGCTTAAAGATAATAATTACTGGGGTTGATTTGTTCGAGTAAAGAACATCAAGGCCATTACACGGCATGATTGAACGAAGTAAAAGAAAAGACACACATATGCACATGTACGTATGGAGGTATACATGCATGCAAGTATATATATGCATGTGTGTATGTATATATGTAAATATTTATGTGTGTGTGTATATATATATATCAGGTGGTACTATTAAGTTAGACATGACTTGGACCAATCTTTGGTCGAAACAAATCTAAGTTTTGATATATATATATATATATATATATATATATATATATATATATATATATATATATATACATATGCATACATATACTGTATATGCATATGTATGTGTGCGTGCGTGTGTGTATTTGTGCGTGTGTGTCTATATATATAGTGGGTAACGCTTAGAAAATGTCTTGAAGGATGGAGATCGGAGACAGAGAATTTGCGACTAGTCAGCTACGGGACCAGTGTAAGATAGAAAAGAAAAGGGGAACCGGCCGCTGGTCACGTGACAGCAGTACGCAAAGGAGAAAAACAGTAGGGAGAGAGAGTGACAGAGAAAAAAAGGAAAGGGATGAAGGGAAAGGAGAAAGGCTAGGAATACAAGAGAGAGAGAGAGAGAGAGAGAAGTCAGTAGAAAGGCCTAAATAGAAGTGAGATGAGAGAAAGAAAATGGGAAAAAATGAAAGCAAGAGAGAGTCAAACGAATATATAAAAAAAAACTTGTTGATACAAATTCGGTGTGTATTGCTTTCCATTACTTGATAGTGTGAGTGTGTGTGCGTGTGTGTGTGAGTGTGTGTGTGTGTGTGTGTGTGTGTGTGTGTGTGTGTGTGTGTGTGTGTGTGTGTGTGCGTGCGTGTGTGTGTCTCTGTGTGTACGGTTCTAAATGCATGTATGTATCTTATCGACAGATGTTAGAAAATGCCTCATGGGCCGAGATTTCCTTGCATGACATTCTGCAGATTGCGTATTCCCATACATGTATTACGCCTTGGAAACTTTTATTTTGAAGACATCACAATATCCTAATTTTGTGTTATTTTAAACATTGTTTCCATATCTTCTCATTAGTCGATTGGAAAATTAATATCTAAATTTCTCATCATCATGTCTAGTCCTTCACAGTCTTATTGTCTGAACGAAGCAGTGTTGGTAGTCAGATTTCTTTATATCTAGATTATGTTTTAGCTAGAGATTCTAATTGCTCTTCTTTTCACGTATGTTGCAACTGACGTCATGTCTCCAAGGATACGTCCATATTATGATTTTTACTACGTGAATACTATCACATAGATATCTTCTTTCAAATGTATTCTCTCATATAGAACCTTCAGAAAATCGTGCGGATATTTATCTAATACTAATGCAAAATGTTTGGAGAAATCAAAAGTGTGATAATTGTGACTAAATTGCAAATATTTAATGCAATGTTCAAATTGTATTCTTCGAAGTTTTGAAATATTGGAATATTTCCGTTTAATTAAAAATCCAATTATTAATACATATTTATATTTTGTGATTAAATTAACAAGTACAGAAACTGTGAAGGCACGTGTCTCAGTGGTCAGGGTATTGCACTCACGATCGTGGGTTCGATTCGCGAACCGAGCCATGTGTTTTGTTCTTGACCAAACACTCTATTTCACTTTGCTCCAATCCACTCAGCTGTGAGTAACTCTGCGACAGACTAGTCTTCCGATCACGGGAAATTTTAGCCAGTGGGGTGGCATCATTCGAAAGAGTAACTGATACAAAGTGCATTGTGACCAGCGATGTATGATAGCATCCGGTAGCCTGTTCGATGACGTGTTCAGGTGATCATAAAAATAGCGGATCTAATTAAAATATGTTCCTTTATTTCCCAATTGAAAAATGTTTTATGTCCACAAAAGATGCTTTGATGTGTTTCTCTAAACCAACATCATGCATACACATGCAAATATACACATACATACACACATAGACACCCACCCATACATCCATGCATAAATATATTATATACAAATATGTGTGTGTGAGAGTATGCATGCGTGTGGAGTGTGTATATATATAAAAGAGGAATTAATGTAAAAATACATTACGCAGGATGTATCTTAATTCAAAATTATTTACGAATATGTCAGTGGCCAGATTATACAATCAACACATTTTTTCAGAAAAGAAGAGTGTATAATTGTGAATAAATCACAATTATAACGGAGAGGTTTATAAAAACCCTTACATGCCTAGAAATAGTAGTCAAAACTGATATAAAACCACTATAACCACTCATATTATATCTTCTCAACAATAAAAGCTGTCGACGAGCGACATGACATAAACAATCAAAATCTAAATTAAAATAAATGGTTAGTCCTTTATTGCAATTTCGAAGTTAGGAACCAAAGGTAGATTCATTCCTCTCGTCAGGAGAACATTACAGTATATAAAAATCAACACAAAAAATGCACTTTGGGGCTTCATATATGTTCCGATCGGCAAGAATATGTCAACGTCTATCAATATATATATATATATATATATATATATATGTATGTGTGTATGTATAAAGAGAGAAAAGAGAACAATGGCAAAGTTAGCTGTATATTTTATGGATAAAGTCTTACAGCTGTTTCAGAGAAAATCCAATGTATCCCTTCATCGGAGACAGAAATAGTAGAGGAATGGATTATTACATCTATAAGAGGAGAGTTGTAGTAGGAAGTGAGAGTGATGCGCTGAAAAAAGAAAGAAGAAACAGTACTTGTAGTGTAGCTTCATTCCAGTAGTAAACATCCATGTAAATAATCCTTGTGGGTATTTTCCGGAGATAATTGTAGTAGCAAAGGTGGACATATGTCATATCGTGTCCCGAGTATACTGTGCGTTGTTTACTCAAAGAATAGCCCAAATCAAGTGAGAGATGTATGTAGGGTAAAGAGGTCAAGTCTTAAGACAGGAAGGAAAGGAGAGCAAGAAGTAATTCAAGTGAGGAACAGTAGTGAGCAGTTGTATGGTCAGTTGAACTGACAGGACAGAGAGAAAAGTATAGGGAGTAAAAGGAAGAATGAGGGGGTGAAGGTATGAGTTTAGTAAGGAGGAAGGAATGTGAGGAGGTAATGTGGAGAGGTATGTAGCCGGTATACAGCACTTACTCGGTATTACCTGTATCTTTGGGTTTGGTTGAATGCAATACCCTTCTTAACCTTATATAGTTATAATTTGTACTTATAAAGTGTGTATTAATTAGTACGATAATATTTTTAGTGAATATCATATAATAATTGAATGATACTATGATCTTTATAAAATAAATAATTTTAATATTTTAATGAATTTATTTAATGTAAATATATTAATTTATAGTATCTAATTTACGTATTTTAGTTTTAATTTATTAGACTTTAAAATTATTTAGAATTTAAAATTTTCCAGTAAATCTTTACAATACTGTTAATTTTTTATTATGATTACAGCTAAAATATATTTTCATTTTATAAATAAAACTTAAATGCATATTTATATATATCGCTTTATTCTATTACTTTTCTTTACGCCATATTTTCACGTGACTTTATTTCTAATAAACGCTAAGTTAAAAGTATAACGCTTAAAATTTTAGTTTAAACTAAATCTTCGATAAGTATTGCATTTATTCTCCGTAATATTGTTAAATGTTTTTCTTTTATTTTAATTCATGGATGAATTAAATAATTGTGCTTTTTTTCTCTAAATTATATATATATTATTCAATTGAACGTAGCGCATCAATTTCCAAGTAAGTTTGATGGGACTCTATACTGATTTCTCCCCCATCCTTCTCTAATTCCACTTTTCTTCTCTTTACCGTTTTCTATTTGTCTCTCACTCCCCCTCCCCTCTTTCCTTTTCTCTCTCTCGTTGCTCACACCTGACCATCGTCTGTCATTCTTTTCCTTACGTGACCATCGTTGTTTTCCTGTATGGACTTTCTAAGGACTGGACGTCTTTTATCTATCTTTTCTTTTTTCAAAGAAAATATTTCTTCCGGTGTTCACTATTTTTCCCCTCGTTCTCACCTAACGACACTTCACGTTTGTTCCCAAATTTTATCCTCCATAAAATCCAAAATATATTTTGGAAGTTATGGGATCAATTGTCTTCGAAGTTGAATGCTCGAAATGAGGAGTAGATAGACAGCTGATAGATGATGAAGGGTCGTTTTTTGTGCTACTTGTTCTGTTTTCATTTTCTTCTCTCTCGTTGTTTGTGTATTTAACTCTCTTGTTTTCCTACTTCCTGTTGTTTACAGTTGGTGACGTCCTGTACTCATGTATGTATATATATGTATATATATATTATTTATATCATATATATACGTATATATGTATATATATGTATATATGTATCTATATATATATATGTGTGTGTGTGTGTGTGTGTGTGTGTGTGTGTGTGTGTGTGTGTGTGTGTGTGTGTGTGTGTGTGTGTGTGTGTGTGTGTGTGTGAAGACAAAACGAACGGGTATTTTGGGCATTACTACATATGTTTCCGTAGGGAAGTGTGTTGAGAGGTTTTATCCTCATTGAGCGGAAAGTTAGGCAGGTGACTTCTACTGTAGCCTCGGGCCGACCAAAGCTGTGTGGGAGATCTTGGTAGAGGGAAACTGAAAGCTTATCATCTTTGTGTGTGCGTGTGTCGCTCGACAACCGGTGTTGGTGTGTTTACATCCATGTAACATAGCGGTTTGGGGAAAGAGACCGATAGAAAAAGTTTCATAGTTAAAAAACAATAAGTACGAGGGTCGATTCATTTCACTAAAACTCTGCAAGGCAGTGCCCCAATATGGCTGCAGTCTGATGACTGAAATAATTAAAAGATACACGAAAAGAGCAACAGAATGATTAAATGTTTTGGCACTTAATTAAAGGTGACATCATATACTATTGTATTGCATGGTGTTTTCATAAAGCGAGAAGACTCCAGGAAATACATCATTGAATTCTTCATGTAATATACAACAAAAGGCTTAGCAACATATGACAATTCGTTGAAAGGATAAAAATAAATGGGATCGATTCGAG
The DNA here is from genome assembly GCF_001194135.2 of Octopus bimaculoides. Taxonomy (NCBI): domain Eukaryota; kingdom Metazoa; phylum Mollusca; class Cephalopoda; order Octopoda; family Octopodidae; genus Octopus; species Octopus bimaculoides. The sequence goes on along the minus strand of NC_068989.1, from coordinate 25,195,729 downwards.
GAATTCAGAAATAGTGGGAGTGTGTATTGAGCCAGTAACAAATTATATCTATTTATTTTGCATATCGAACAAATATATTGTGTCTTCTTCAAACACGAAGGCGATAAAATTTTATTTCCTTATAACAGAAATGAATCACAGACGGTAGATAAGTTATTACCATAGACTGATGATTGGAATGATTCCTCCACCTGCATTTTTAGGAATAAACTATCGAGCCAAAACAAGCGGCGCTTCGTTGTATTATTATTATTTTTTTTTTTTGCCTTGTTGATTTAATTTAATCAAACCGTTTGTTTTTTTTACTATACACGACTGAAGATCCTATGAGACAAATGTGAAACTCACAGTAGCAAGAGACTAACTCGACCAAAACAAAGTATGTTTATTACTCTCTTTTATGATAAGAATGATTTAGGCTATTTATGTCATTAAACACGGGAACTGTTCTTGCTGCTGGATATACATTAGGAATTGTACAGTGTCCGTGGTGCTTCTATAAATATATAGAAAATGTAATGAATGACATTCCTTATTTAGAACCACTACAATTGTTTTAACACTTCTGTACACATATGTGTATGGATAAATATAAAAATATACACATTACATGCTATGTGAGGTAGACTTTCAAAACAGCACATATTGTTGTAAATGTTAAAAATAGTGTGAATATTGGTATGTGTGTATGTTTGTATGCACGTATATATGTATTTATGTGTGTATACACATACACAAATACACACACACACATAATACATACATACATATATACATACATACATACATACATACATACATATATAAAGACGTACACAACATTGTAGGTGGCTACACGGGGTAATGTATGTGTGTGACAGGTAAGCGTACATACTAGCCTACCTCTTTCTTATTGTTTCAAAGGAGTATAGCAAAACTAGACAATTATAAGTCAAATTTATACAGACTCTCATTCCAGTATTTTGTTGCAAGAGAAAGAATTTAACTTAGATCCTTGAAATACAAAGGAAGACATTTTGATTCAATTTGAATGCTATTTTACTAAAAATTTGTAGGAATTTTTACAATAATATTGAATTCACTTAATGTATTTAAAATGTTTTTTTTTTAATAAGCGCTGTCAATATTAACTTTGTTGGCGCGCTCATCAAAGTTGTAACCCGTTCGGAGATTGGTTACAACGGTTCAAGTTTAACAAGTGTTGTGAGTGTCAACTAGATTAGCCCACTGGCTAAACCGATGATCGGTTGAAATACTCTTTGTAAGATTCATCATACTTGAGCCAATCACAAGGTAACTAAAAGCTGTATTCTGTCATTTCCTTACAATTACCAATTGTGAAGCGAATCTGTCGGCTAATACTTCTATTACATAAACGAGAAATTTGCAGCTTTATAAAATTATCTATTACATGGCTACATACACTTCACAATGATATCAATTTACAACCTTAATCTATATTTCAACGACTGGTCTAGCTAAGAAATTATTTATGATCACTACCATCTCATCCAAGGCAACATCTTACATGCTTCTCTCGGTAGAGATTTTACAACTATCAGTATCATTATATCTGTTATGATTTTTACTGTATGATTATTATTCTTAACCCCCAAGAGGACATCTCTAGCTGGTTAACGATGCATGCCTGCATCCGATATATTGCATGCAGGGGATTGAACCCCTACCATCTTCTAGCCACTGGACCAGCATACCAGTCTGATTAACCACATAGAGAAGATGTCCTCTTTGTATTAAAAATCGCAGTAAAATCCGTTCGAACGGACAACCATGTTGAAGTGGCTACGAACATTATTTGCTAGTACACCTACTGCGTTCATCTCTTGGAGAGATCTTAAAGCTAGCCTTTTTGCTTGTTGCAAAATCAGCGACTGTGGGGCACTTGGACTATATATATTGCGAGCAGAAGCGAGCTACTGCCATCTCTAGCGGAAGAGGTTCCCAGTACTGAACAGAAGCAAAAATAGTCCGAAACCCGACTGGTATGCTGGTCTCGTCGCTAGAAGTTGGTAGGGGTGCGCTCCCCTGCTCGCAATATGTCGGATGCAGGTATGCATCGTTAACCAGCTAGAGAATATACCCCTCTTCGTATTAAAAATTCGCAGTAAAGTCCATTCGAACGGAACAGCCATATTGAAGTAGCTTCCAACATTACTGTATATATATATATATATATATATATATATATGCATATATACACACACACACATATATATTCTTATAGATAGATACATACCTATATGCATACATACATACATTACACACACACGCATATATACATACATATATATAAAGTTATATGGCACCTTTGAAAAGAATTTTCTAGTACAGCCTTTTAATTTGGTGTTAGATATCTGCCCTAGAAAAATGCAAAGGGGAATAAATCAAATGATGCACTTCATTAACTTACAGTTGTTGCTTTGATAAGTTGAAATGCACTCATAACTGTATGCTTTTGTATCACCCTATAGCATCATGAGAGCTAGCAGAATCGTTCCACACATATACATACATATGTGTGTGCGTATACATATATATATGTAATCTTGTATATATAACATATATAATAACGCCTCACGCTTTTATATAAATGAAATATATTTATAGGAAAATGATGGGGTTTTTATTCCCTATGAGGTTTTTCACGCTAACTACTTGATAAATTCTTATAAAGTCTTTATCCTATTATTGAATTATTGCATATATATATATAAATATATAGATGTGTGTGTGTGTGTGTGTGTGTGTGTGTGTGTGTGTGTGTGTGTGTGTGTGTACATACACACACACACACACACAAATATATATATATATATATAATTATGGCCATAGAAACATCATGCCTATATGCTGAAAAGAGACGCTAAATCGTTTAACCACTTTAAATCATTACCAAAATTGCTGAGGTTGTCTACTAAATTCGACGTGGATGTATTTGTGGTATTTATATGTAACCGTGGCTTTGCGTTGGCTACTCTGTTGGTATGTATAAATATTTCATTTATTTCTTTCAGTATGCCCTGCGGGCGAGGAAAAGCTATTAGGATAATCCAGAAATTGATCAATAAAGGAATGAATATATTTTTTATGAATTTCCGTTGGCTTAACCATCCAATTTCAGCACGTGTGTTATTTTAATGATGTTTTAAAATGGTTAGACCATCTAGCGTCTCTTCTCAGCATATAGGCACGATTTTTTATGCCCTCAGTTATAATTATATGTATGTGATTGTGTGTGTGAGTGTGTGTATGTGTGTATGTGTGTGTATGTGTGTGTATGTGTCTGTATGTGAGAGTGTATTTCTGTGTGTGTGTGTGCGCGCGTGCGTGTGAAATTGTATATGCAAAAGCGCATTCCAAGCGGACAGCATTCCTGTGATGTTGTTTATTATGTAAACCCCTTTTCATTTATATTAAGGAAGTCTGAAGGATACTTCGCTGGTTCACAAGGAAACAGAGATACCAAAATTACGAACTGTTTCTTTGCAGCTGACTTGAAAATTTACGCAAAGAATATGTACGAGATGAAAAACAGCCTTGACTTAGAGCATTTTCAAAGGATGTTATGCTGGAAATCGGTCAAGATAAAAGTTATGTGGTTGTGAAAAGAGTAAAAACTATAAACCAAAGAAGCAACATCTCCGTCAATGACTTGACTGTTTCCTTTATATCTGGTGACGAATCTTACAGGTATCTAGAGGTGATTGAAAACATATCTTACTATGATACCTGTATGCACGTGTCACTATAGCATATTACAGCCGAATAATGAAAATTTGGACCTCAGAATTCTCTGTGTTCAATAAAAAATCAGTGACTCACAATGTTTTTGCAGTGCCAGTACTCATACCAACATTAGGGTTGCTTGATTGGACGCTTGATGAGATCCAAGCTATTGATGTGAAAACTCGAAAAATACTAACAAACATAATCTCCACATAAACAGTGATGTTGACCGCCTCTACCTAAAACGAAAACCAGGCGGCAGAGGCTCAACATCGATCCAAAATGCATTTGAATGTCGCATCATATACCTTCAGCAACATCTTTTAACCACTAAATGTCGAAATGCATCCCTTGACCAAGTTTGCATACATGAGGCTGATAACATCATAAGACTTGGAAGGCAACTCCTTGAGCAACACTCTTTGTCTAATAACCTAGAAATCATACCCAAAAAAGTCACTCGACTCTATCGCAACCTATCAGCAGATGAAAGGATAAAGGATGAGCCTATATGAGCAGAAGACTATGCATGGAAATGTTAGTAGAAAGCTGTATGATCATCGATCATCAAAGCAATTTATCATGGACCACTAGCCGAATTACTACCTCCCACTTTGAAGGGTATGCGTATGCAATCCAGGATCTGGAAATATCAAACAAAAAAGGATACAGATGCAGGAAAAGTCATAAGATGTGACAACCGATGCAGACTTTGTGGAATTGACACTGGAGATATCACCTATATCATAAGCAGTTGTCCGAAAATGCCTTCACGGTATTATCTACCGACAGACATGTTGCTGTTGCTAGGACACGCTATAATGAAATCCGTTGGAAGGGTAAACCCACAATATGATAGAAGCCATAGATATTCATGATCAAAAGAATTACTGGTAGAATGTTCGTCCCAGTGAAGACTTTAGTAAAATGTAAGGGCAACAGATCTGATATAGTGATCCAGGATAGAGAAGAGAAACTGTGCACAGTTTTGGAAATTAGGATGTTAACATAAAAATGAAGATGAGTGAAGAAGAGAAAACCTATGCTGAACTATTGAGAAATCTGCAGTTACTCTATCCAAATTACAAGTTCAGGTTTATACCTGTGATTATTGGAGCCCTGGGATATGTAACACACTGCCTAAATAACAATCTTGAGAAACTAGGCTTCTCAAAACTAGAAAGGAGAAAGCTAATTCGAAGACTACAGGTCCAATCCATCACTGGAACTGTAAAAATCTGTAAACCTTTCCAGAAATTTATCATTTAAATATATATAAGCATGTCTGGATATGTAACTATGTGCCTGAGAATACATACATAAGACATACATCTGCACATACATACATACATACATACATACATACCCTGAAGGAAATTTGGATCTAGGTTAGAAACCGGCACTTTCATTATTGGCAAGAAATCTTAAAATAAACTGAATAATGACATACAAAAAAAATAGACTGATGTTGATGTTGAACTTCCAGTGAAGGACCCTTGGATCTAGGTTAGAAATCGACTCTTTCTCTATTGGCAAGAAATCTTGAAATAAAACTGAATAATAATATACACACACACAAACACAATTTTCATTAGTTATCGTCGTCTGACTGCTGCGACTTGCCTTTGTTGAATGATTGAAAGCGCGGGCGTGTGTATTCCTGAATGAAAGCTGTATCAATGTCATCATCTCAAAACCAATCCGTATTTGTTATTTACACAACTATATTCACCGCTTCTTTGACATCAGTCATTTTTCCTATGCTACCTCATTTCTCTCATACTAATACTCTGGCATTCTTCTCATTTTCTCTAATATAGCCCACTCTGCTATTACAGTGTTTAAAGTTATATATATATATATATATATATATATAT
>NC_068989.1:25186928-25188391 GCF_001194135.2 Octopus bimaculoides | reverse complement strand
TGTGTGTGTGTGTGTGTGTGTGTGTGTGTGTGTATATATATATATATATATATATACATATACGTATTATTCATACACATATACAAATTTATAGATATATATATCTTTTCTTTTAGTTTCAGCTCAGAGCTGTGGCCAGGCTGGAGCACCACCGTTTTGCTACACTGTTATTACTGAGATCCTCCTCTAATATGTGACACATGGTGAAGAGTAGAGTTTGGTGTAGCAACCCTCATTTTCACCTCTTGCCCTGATGTAGGTTCGTCTGGGACTCTCGACAGGAAAAAATCCAGCCTTGATTTAAAAACACCTACATCTACTTTTTGCATGTTCCTCAGGGTCTTTGGGACAATATTAAAAAGCAGTTCTGCAGTGACTTCCCCTTCTGGCATTGATGTAGCTGCCAATGCCAAAATTTGGCACAATTCCTTCCAGGATCTTCCAGATATATATTACTGCATACCTCTCCCGCCTTCGCTCCAGGGAGTAGAGTCTTAGCTGTTTTAGTCTTTCCCAGTAGCTGAGCTGTTGCAAAGAGATGATCTTCTTTGTAAAGCTTCGCTGGATTGCTTCAAGGTCCGCTGTTAAGGACCATTACTATTTCTGTATCTCTGGTTCTGAATGTTCTCAGGATCCATCCAGCCACTCGTCTGCACTTTCTCGCCATTCTGGTAATGTGGACTTGGAAAGAGGTATCATCACTTACGTCGATACCCAGGTCTCTCATTGATTTAGGCTCTGGGATTGTAATGCCCTGTGGACCAGTGTATCCTGTAATTTTCATATTCAGTTTTGGACGCTGGTACCGCAGGTCTTGGAATTTTTTAGCATTAAAATTATTATCTTCAGCCCACCTGTAAATTGATCATACCATCTAGTCGGTATGGTTTGGTTAAGTCAAAATGTTTTTTTGTATTCCTCCTTTCTACTTGGAGAGTTTAGATTTTATCTTTGTGCAGCTGAAGATTGCTCTACATTTTATATTTGATGTAATGTTTACATTGCTCAATTAAATGGAGTCGCATGAATCGATCGTACTGCATTACCTTTATATATCCTTGTTGCTTATTTTGATTTATGTGGAGGCGCAATGGCGCAGTGGTTAGGGCAGTGGACTCGCGGTCATAGGATCGCGGTTTCGGTTTCAAGACCGAGCGTTGTGAGTGTTTATTGAGCGAAAAGACCTAAATCTCCACAACTTCTCACAAGACAAACAAGTCCGTACTATTGAGCAGAATATTTGTGTAGCTCATCAATTTATACCAAATCAAAACATATACATGATAACATATTGTTGCTATTATTATTATTATTTTTATTTTTATTTTTACCATATATTGATATTGATTTTCGTATGACTCAGTATTTGTTTCCTTTCACTATGTGTGATGTGTACACACAGCTTTGTATATGTGTGTGTGTTTGTGTGTTGGTGTATGTATGTATGTATGTATGTATATATA
>NC_068989.1:25178777-25181559 GCF_001194135.2 Octopus bimaculoides | reverse complement strand
GTGTGTGTGTGTGTGTGTGTGTGTGTGTGTGTGTGTGTGTGCGCGCGCGCGCGCGCGCGTGTGTGTGTGTATTAGCGTTCTGTTATCGTTATACCAAAAAATTACTACATTCAGTGAGAGATAAATATCATTTATCTGAACACATGATTTTGTATTTGAATATCAGGACGCTGGTACATGTGAAATCACAAGAAAAATGTATGAAAAAGTGGAAGGGTTATTAAAAACGTAAAAAGAAACGAAATTAGAGTTACACCATCTTTGTCCGTAAAATCCGGAATTAAATAAGTCGTTATGGAATAATTGAACAGAGACGGAACCAAATGGTGCAAGACAGCTGCCTAATCCAAGCAGGGTGGTCTAACGTTCTCCAAAAGAAACTCAATTAGAGTTACAGCATTTTTATCCGTAAAATCATTAATTAAACAAGTCATTATGGAATAATTGAACGGAGAGGGAACCAAAGTGTGCAAGACAGCTTCTCAATCCGAATAGGGTGGTCTCCTACAGTTCTCCAAAAGAAATATGCACTTATGATTCCATGTGCTGCAAATTTCAGATCTGAAATTAACTAGTGTGATGTAATTCGTAAGACTTAGATTCAGTTGCTTATGGCAGGAGTTTCTCAACGATTCTCGCAAATATTATGCAGTTAGTCTTGAAACTCAATAAGTGGCTAACCAACTTAGTGGCTTTTCTTTTCTCAATGTGCCCAACGAAGATACGTGGCTTTCATAATGTCTTTTGAAATGGTCTAATCACACACACACACACACACACAAAGACGCACAAATATATCTTTCGAGACATATGGGCTGTAACTAAGAAGTGCTCCGAATGAGACGAACGATAATTGAAGGGTTAAGCTCAGAATAAAAGTTTAGATCAGTCAGCAAAATCCCAAACGGAAAACAGACGTAAAGTTTTGAAAATATTTTTAAAAATACATATACATTAATATATATTAAAACAGATCAATACAAATTTAGTCATACTTCTATATTTGAGAGATGAGGAATTATGTACATACTTTACATTTGACGGATATTTGTCCTCATCAGAGAATTGATCAAGGATACTCCCATTGGATCCAACCAGATGGTGAGTCTAGATGTGATAGGTCTGTTAATCAAAGTCCCAACCGATGAAATACTATCTGTGATTCAAGAAAAAATTGGTGACAGACACCTATCTGAAAGAACGCACAAGTATACCAATAGGAAAGTTGATGGAAATGTTGACCTTCTGCGTAGAAACTACCTACTTCAGTATGGACACTGATATATATCGACAAGAAGAGGGTTTAGCTATGGTTTCACCTATATCACCGATAATAGCCAATATAAACATGGAATATTTTGAGACTTTGGCTTTAGGATCAATACCACTAAAACCAGCCCTATGACTGCGATATGTTGATGATATCTTTATACTCTGGCCCCTCCAGGAAGATTCCAAGTACTTACTGTTAGATCATGTGAACTTAGTAAAGTCATACATACAGTTCACAATGGAAAAGGAAAAAGACAATCAGCTTGCATTCCTGAAAGTATTAGTAACACGCAGCAAGTATGGGTCCAGGACATCAGTATACCGCAAGCCAATCTTCACTGGACGATACCTCAACTTCAATTCCCACTATCTATACAGTGTTAAGAGAGCGATTGCTCAGTGCCTAAAACATCGAGCAAAAAATATAAGTAGTGATCCTGATACACACCACGAAGAAATGATGGAGCTAAGTAACAATCTATTAAACATCTACTCCAAAAACATACTATCCACTCCAGTTATGAAGAGAAGAGTGGATGAAACCCATAACTGTCCACAGTCTGTCTACCCTATGTGAAAGGCTTCTCCGAAAAGATACAAAGGATATGCGGCCCATGTGGCATCAGTACAGTATTCAAGAGTAATACAACACTTCGCAAATATCTCCTTCGAGTAAAACCACCAATAGAAGAGAATATGACCAAAAACTGCGTGTGCTGCAGCCTATGCAGCTGTGGTACGTTATTCAAAGGTGAAACATGCCGCCCCTAAAAATAAGGGTAGACGAACCTCGCAAAGCTGTGAGACGAGGAGATATTGATAAATCGGGTATAGCTGATCATGTATGGAAAAATGGAGACCACCTCCTCCTGTGGAATGAAGTTAAAATAATAGACAGAGAACACCACTGGAAAATACGAAAACTAAAAGAATCAGCACATATGCTAGGATATAATACCCTCCTAAGCAGAGCTAGTGCAGATATGAGTAGCATACGGGAACCGGTATTAAAGAAGGAGAGGAAAATATTAGATTTATAAGCCCTAAGGTTCACTCCATAATTTGCCACGGGCATATGGCATAGAGGTTAAGAGTGCGGGCTACTAACCCCAAGATTCCAAGTTCGATTCCAGGCAATGATCTGAATAATAATAATAATAATAATAATAATAACATCGGAAAATACCTTAGGAATGAGAACCCAGGTTCGAAATTCCCCCAGGACACCTGTGTTAACAACAAAGGTGATGAGGACAAATATCCGTCAAATATAAATAATCTAAATAAATCTATATAAATAAAAGCATAAGATAAATATATAGATAATAATATGAATTATAAATTAAGAACGGAAACATATGCAAGATATAAATATGGTGAGTGGAAACGAAGGAAAACACGGTAACAGAAATACAAATAGAGATTGAAAATAATATGATAAACTACCTATAGAAAAAAAGCCTTGTTTCTGAGTTTATCCCTTCAATTATATATATATATATATATATAT
>NC_068989.1:25172683-25178154 GCF_001194135.2 Octopus bimaculoides | reverse complement strand
TATATATATATATATATATATATATTTATATGCGTATGTGTGTACATGTATGCGTGTTTACCTGTCTGTTTGTTTGTCTGCATATGTGTATGTATGTATGTATGTATGCAAAAAATATAGGTTTGGGCCTGTTTTTGCAGATTATATTTCTAACATAATTTGATATTTATGAAATGTTGCCAGCAATCTATGTACTGTAGGCCAGTTTTTCATTCTCCCGTTTGAAAGCAATATAATGCAGCATAATCAGATTTTTCGCCAGCCCTGCTACTACTACTGATGATGATATCTCTATCGTTATTCTCTTATATTACATGGAATTTTTAGACTGAACAGACGCATACTTCAAAACCACAGATTTACTTAAATTCCTTTCGACATCTCGTATTCAATATGTTGAAGTAATGCAATTATTATGGTACATATAATTTTTAATCTCTAACCTGGCATACGATTCGTTTTTGTTGCTGCAAAAACTAAAGATTTGGCAACAGCTACCGAGAAACATACAGCCTGTTAGAAAACCTTGTATCTGAATATAGGGGAAGATATCACAGGAAACAATCTTTGATGATAGAATGCTTGTTCTCTATCTTACAGCAATTTGTTCCAGAAATTTCAAATAATTTCATTCTCTTTCTCTTTATTTTATTACGTTAAACTTCGGATGTGATAAAGTTTTTGTATCAGATTTGGTATCAATATTAAGAGACGAATTCTTATGAGATTATACGATTTTAATATGGCAGATAATGAATTACTGAGGATTTTCTATGATAACAATAGAGATTGTACGATGAGATACGGTATATTAAAACAACAGACTCCAGGTTAAACTGAAAATGGTATGTAGTAAATGTGGCTAACTGCTGTAACAAGGTAGAAAGCTAACAATAAAGGAAATTCGGATGTAAGAAATTCAATACCTTTATTTGAATAATTAATTGGCGGTTTGACAAAGGACATAGCAACACATAAATAGAAATAAATGCTCGATATTTCATCATCATAATAAACACTAAAGCTAGCAAACAATTAAAAATGTAAGCTTTCAGCTTTTCACCGAACATATCATTATGAATGTTCTTTCAAGAAATGAAATATAATACTTATCAAACAAATTTAACCACTAGACTTCAAATTTATAAAAACATATATAAACTTTTCTTCATTCCAAATAACACACGAAATATTTTGTTCACGACATCTTCAAATGACGGTTATTGTTCTAAATCAGTGTTGAAAGACAGGTTTTGTTTGCACTCATTCACACTCATAGACATAGATATATGCACATACACACATACATGTATGTATGTATGTATGTATGTATGTATGTATGTATGTATGTGTGTGTGTATGTATGTATGTATTTATGTATTTATGTATGTATGTATACGTACATATAATCATAGGAATTTATTCTGAATAGATATTTATTTTCATTTAAATTTGTAAGCAGATTTTCAACCTTTCGTTTGTTAATATACTTACTCTCTATGAAATATAAGAAAAACATTCCATGAATTTTGCCAGGCTGTTAGAATTTCCATCTTCAATTAAATGATCTGCTTCATAAATAACTATGTTAAATTGGTGATCTCCAAAAAGCATGGAATAAAATAAAGACGTGTGAAATTTATGCATATTTTCCTTATAAATTCTTAATTTCAAATTCAAATCTCTAATCTCCCCGAATACTATGATGAATCGATTATCTCCCTTGTAATGGGGAAAAGCACACATTCGAAACATTCTATCAGTGATTTCGAAGGACTCGTTTAAACTGTTGGTAACTGTTAAAGCTTTACGAGGATTGATTGAAAATTTCATAGACTGAGCAAGATGTTCTCGTGGAATGTAACCAAATAGACTTTTCTTTTCAACACAGTGCTCTTTGCGGCCCACACTTTTCTTTCATCGATGTGTCAGTGCTTGAAGCTTTCATACTGTTGCTGAGAAAAGTCAACAACAGCACATATATGACGTCAGCATCACTGTGATACTCGTTACAAGACCTTTGTTTTTCACGATAGGGAACAGATACTTGTCAGATGGGACCAAATCACGAGAGTAGGGAGGGTGATCAATAATTTCCAAGCCACAGCCACGCACAGACACCATTAAAACCAAGGACTTGTGTGCTGGAGCACTGACCTAATGAAAGCAGTTCACTTTCCTCAGGCTTCCTGTGCGTATTAACTTGATAGTCTTTCGTAATTACCTCAACAAGTTGGCATAGTACTCTCTGTTGAAGATGCGGCCCTTTTACGCTCCTTAAAAATGACACCATCACCTTCCCTGCAGACGAAACAACATTGGCCTACTTTCGAATGTTTCCGCTTCATGAATTGTCTTTTTGTCTCTGGCTCAAAGTGATGAACCCAACACTCGCAGCTGGTCTTCCTCAAATAATGTCAGATTTTCCGTGATGCGATCAGCCTGGTTGCACTTTTGATCAGGTTTCAGAAGACATGCCCCCCACCGAGCAGAAACCTTTGTCATGACATGATCATTGTACAGAATATTATCAACTCTCTCACGCGACGTGCTAATAGCATTGGTATTTGAATTATAGTCAGTTGCCTGCCATCTATCACCATGTAGTGAACACGAATAATATTTTCCTTGGTAGTAGCTGTTGCAGGACGTCCAGACATTGGGTCATATTCAACTCTCCCTTCCCCTCCTCAACTCAGCTGCATCATTCATAAAGCTGGAACGTTATTCCCTAATGTAGCAACTATGTCAGCATGAATATTGTTTGGGAGCTAAATCCTTTTTCTGCAGGCACTTGATAACACCACTCTGCCAACTTGTGTCCCTTTTCAAGAGAAGTTGCAATTGGTTACTTTTGAAATCTTTGAAACGTTAGATGTCAGTTTACCAGGAAAGAAATAATTCAGTTATTAATAAGAAGTGTTGAAATTATTGCATGCCAGATTACACAGCTCAAACGTCACTCCTTCATAGTCAGCCTATGCAGCCAACGAACTTTTTAACGCACCCTCATATGTTTACAATAGATATTCAACTTCAAGATAGCAGCTTGATACTTAATATATTTTCATCAAAAATTATATCGGAAAACGGCTTGTAAATTTATTTCAATTTTTTTCTTTTTTTTTTGTGGGGTGTTGTCTTTTTTGTTAAAATCGGAATTATTGGTTACTTTAAGTAGAATTCTGTGGAAATATTTATGCAGAATGGAAACAGTAAGAATTCTTTATCACTTTTCTCTTGATTACTAAACCACTAATGTTTCTAAGAATTCCCAGGAGACTGTAATTATTTCTCACTTCAATGTTTAAGTTATAAATCACAAGTAATATAATTCTGATGATTTTTAAAAAGAATGAAATTGTACTATATCTAAATATCATCGACAACCAACGTTAAGAACAAAACGAAAAGAAAAGTATATATTAACTCTATGCATATTTCCCCAATAATGTGTAATGCCAAATTCAAATTTCACATCCCATCAAATATTATTAACTTGCAATAACTTGGAAAACTTTCTAAAATATTTGTTTGACATAACTAAAATGATCCATGTAACAATGGGCAACATCTAACTGGTACCACGTGATGATTTCTCGACGCTAAGAATATCAGGGCTTATAGAAGCATGCTGCTTCGGGAAGCGTGTCGACAAGTCTTCAAAATAGTCTTATTCGCCAGCTAGTGTTTCCCTCTGAATAAAGTAGAGAAAATATTTCTTTCACAAAACAAGTAACCACAACGGTCTGTGTAGCGTGTATTTCAGTAGAAATAAATTCAGAAGGAATATCAAAAAGCGGAACCGGTATCTGAAAATAGTTTTATTTTCAATGCGAAATAAAAAATATTGTAAAGTAACGAGTGTACAAACAGTACCAGCAATTTTATCGCTACCGTTGTTTGAAAAATAAATATGAGTAAAAATTACAAGGAAAGAAAGAACACGAAGAATAAATCCATTGTAAATATCACTTAATCCCAGAAATAGGAACAACTGGATTACATGTCTTTATAAGTAAAAGCTCACTATAACAATATAGCATCGACGTGCATAACATACAAATTTAAGAGGAACCAATCGACGTTCCAGATAATTGCGGGCACAATAAGTACTATAATATTTAGAAAAATAGACTTCAAGGCAAAAAAAAACATGAAAATTCATTCATACGATAAATTGTTCGGCAGGTGTTGTACTATATATAATGCAGACACAGTATTATAAGGAAAACAGTTTTACACATCAAAGTGAAGTATATTTGCCACTTAAATGTGGCTGACCCCTAAGGGTGGATGTTACTGTTGCTTTTAGCCCCAGGAGAACATCTCCTCCAGCTGACTATCGACACACATCTGTGTCCAGAGATTTAACATTGCTACTTTTACACATATTCTTGCGGAAATAGACAAATACGAAGATATCATTAGTGAGAAAGGATCTTCCGGGTAAAAATGAGTTTCTTCGACAATTGTCTTAATCTCAATTTTCTCATGGAAGAATTGCTTTATTTATTATATAACTTGACACAGACACTGCGGCAAAAATGATTACTGATTCGTGCAAATTATTCTGCAGAAATCAGACTTTGGTACATGTCTCTCAAAGTCAAAGATTTTAAGAGGGCACCAAAATTTGTAGTTCATTCGAGATACATGAATAATTTAAAACAGATATCATGAGAGCGCAGCTCATTTACGTATTAATATGGAAGTTTAAGTACACATTTTGTCTCAATGTGCTTGACTTATAAAGAAAAAATGACATATTAATACAAAGCATGTAAGAGACATAGAGTAATTTGTGTACGTAACAGTATTAGCGAAAGAGTAGAACACTCTACCTGTGTTCAAGTCTAGCGTCTGCTCCACATATAAAACAACACTTGTTTCGATCATAATTTTTACTGAAAACGTAGAGGGACAAAACTGGATGCTGTAAGATAATTCTGTTCTAATCAACTAATGTCAAGTCAACTACTATAACTAGGTTGAATATGGAGAAAGTTCTATTCAGTCGGAGATCGGCAAAACGTCGATAACAACGGAAAAATACTCTTCAATCTTTACATTTTACATCTTATCCAGATAGATTTTGCCTTTCATCATTCCATAGACGACAAAAAAAAATTGACCGGTTATATATATATATATAGTTTTAGGGAAAATAACCAAGTTTCAAGAACTCATCGATGAAAATCCACTATCACATATAGAAAAATTAACAATTAAAAGCACAATAAATGAGTATAATATCAAGCAAAGTAAATATCATGAGATAAATATAATAAAATGATTACACGTGTTTCATAACTAATTTTCAAATAGAAAGGAACTTTAAATCGATTAAAATCAATTGAAATTATCGAAAATAAATTCTATTCAAAATATAGCTAATCGTCAGATCGTAAGTAGAACAATAATTAGATATATATATATCTCAACCAACAATAAATACCAAATGAATTAAT
>NC_068989.1:25169955-25172114 GCF_001194135.2 Octopus bimaculoides | reverse complement strand
TATATATATATATATATATGGGTTAACACAAGACTACACAGCTTAACCAGAACTTTAGACCAGATATTAATGTGAGACATAGATCTTACGATAATGAAGTCTTGTTATTGATATTTCATTACAGTATAAGGCGGCGAGCTGGCAGGGTCGTTGCGGCAACGAACAAATTGTATATCGGCTTTCCGTCTGTCTTTCCGATCTGAATTGATATTCCGCCAAGGTGCACTATTTTATCGGGGTCGATAAAATAGTACCAGGTGATCAATGGCATCGTTCTAACGGACTTGGTCCATCCTACGAAAATGTTGGTCTTGAGCTAAAATTTGAAATCGATATTTCATCACAGAAATACGGACATGTAATCGTTATTCTATAAGTTCAAATAAGGAAAGTATTATTTGTCCGAAATTTTTCGTATTAATAAGATAACATTATTTAGGTTTTATAATTAAACTACTTACTTCTCTACATATTCTACGACAACACTGTTACGTTATAACTATAAGGGGAATGAAAATTGTTTTCGCTTTATTTATGAATAAATACATTATTAAGTGACATGAAATATTATTCTGAACACATTATTGGCTAGAATTTACAACTAGAATGTTGGACACGCCAAATCATAATTAATAAGAACTTGTGCTGGAACTGATATCAATATATGAATTCTATGAATATATCTGCGTGTGTTTTAGCGTTTAAAATGCATTCGTGTAACGTACAATTATGTAGATACCAGTATGATTTACTATATTGGCGAGACGACGACAATGACGACCGCAAGATAATATTGATGAGGGTTATTATCATAAGAAGGATAAACAGGAAGTGATTGAAATTGAAGAGATTTGGTTTCCATTTGTATTGGAAACTGGCCTAACAGAACAACGGATCATGTGAAGCGTAGATGCTATTTCAATGTATACAATTTATTTGATTATTTTCATGTTCTTCATAAGCTCCTTTATTGTAGCAATTAGAATGCGATTTTGATTGAATTTATCTTTGGCTGCATTTACCTTTTAGGTACATTATATCGTTAAAGTGCTACAAACTCGAAGGTACCATTAAACATCATCCAGTGATCGTCTATTACGAACCTTCAACAATCTTGCCTAATTTCTTCATTTTAATCTTCACCTTACACACACTATTGCATCTATCGTACTCATTCGTGTAATATAGTGCATTAGGTTCATTATAATTACAGTTTGTCTACTCATTTTAACGTTATCATACATAATGTGGCTAATTAGAGGATATTGATTTTCTAATAATATATTTCTAATCATTTAGAAATATAAAAACATTCTATGGATTTAGAACATTGTGTTCAGTTATGGAAGCTCAGTCACCAGTATTATTATTTTTGATAAATACGCGAAACAGTTGCAGAAATATTTCGGTGTTATTAGATTTCTTTAGAGAACAGTTAATGTCACTGTAATCATGCGATACATTTCAAATAGATGTACGATATCGTACGTACACGAATAGGTTTAATCAATTTGCATATTTAAAAGAAAACGTGATAGATACATCATAATTAATCCATCCTTTTCTTGTGTATAAGCACAGTGTTTCTCCTTCCTCTTATAAGCCCTTTGCACGTTTTAAAAATCATTTTTCGAGATCTTTTCAACCCCTCTAGATATTTTATCCAGTTTCTTGTATACGATGACTTAGCCTAAAAATTGTTTTCGATTTTTCTTCAATCTTATCTCTTCGTGTGATAAAATCTCCCAAATAAAGCTAATACAGCTACATATCACATGCAGTACTTCGTACGACTGTCTGCTAACTCAAAATGGCCAAATGCTTGTGACTGCAATTTAGTAATGTTTAACTGTGCGGAGACCCACTGTCTACGCTTATACATGGTGGATATCGGCACAGTGTGTACATAAATACATATATACATACACCCACACACACGCAAATATAAACACCACACACACACACACAAACACACATATATATATTTGTGTGCATATGCGTGTGGATAGAGAGATAGAGAGATATAGATAGATAGATAGATAGATAGATAGATAGATAGATAGATAGATAGATAGATAGATACATTTCCTTTATTAGCCACACAGGGCTCAACAAAGACGGGACAAATACAATGAAGAGCTTTTCTTTTTGGGAGGGGG
>NC_068989.1:25161472-25169346 GCF_001194135.2 Octopus bimaculoides | reverse complement strand
GGATTATGGTTAATTAAAATATAGGGTAAAAATCAGATATTAATTAATATCGATTTATTACCAGGAAGCTAGCATATTTAAAGAATCCGAGAGATTCAGAAAAAATATCTGAAATCTAAGTGGATTAAGGTATATTTTTATATATAGAAAGATGACCAGTAGGGTGGACATTTAATATGCTAGAAATAGCTCACATGTTGAGTCTACTAAGACCTAGTAGTTCTCAAAAAAAAAAAAAATTTGCGAAATACCAAACCGTAAGCGGGCAAGACATTGAAAATTACATATAATTAAAAAGTTATTCGTGGACCAAGGTTTCGGAGTTAAAAATCTCTTACCGAGAAAATCTGCTCCATCTTCAGCACGAACTGCTAGTGGCAATTCCCAGAATATTATACAAGTTGTTCACCGCTAGAGCCGAACGTGTATATGGTTCTGTTAATTACAACGAAATAGGCGCAGGAGTGGCTGTGTGGTAAGTGACTTGCTTACCAGCCACATGCGTGGCATCTTGGGCAAGTCTCTCCTGCTATAGCCTCGGGCCGACCAAAGATGTTATTGTGTGGTAAGAGCTTACTTCCTAGTCACATGGTTCCGGGTTCAATTCCACTGAGTGGTACTTTGGGCAATTGTCTTCCACAGTTGTCTCGACTTAATTACAGCATTTTCAAAGGATGTAGTGTTGGAGATCGGTCAAGCAACATCTCCATCAAGGACTTGACTGTTTCCTTTATATCTGATGAGGGATGTTACAGGTATCTAGGAGTGGATAAAGGCATATCTTACAGTGGCGAGCTGGCAGAATCTGTCGTTACGTTCTGAGTTCAAATTCCGCCGAGGTCGACTTTGCTTTTCATCCTTTTGGGGTTGATTAAATTAGTACCAGTTACGCACTGGGGTCGATGTAACCGACTTAATCTCGTTATCTGCTCTTGTTTGTCCCCTCTATGTTTAGCCCCACCCCACCCCCATTGGGCAATAAAGAAATAAATATCTTACAATGTCACTTGTAACAAAACACATGTCACTAAAAAATATTACAGCCGAATAAAGAAAATTTGGACCTCAAAACTCTCTGCATTCAATAAAGCAGTAACCCACAATGTGTTTGCAGTGTCAAAACTCATGCCAATATTTGGGCTGCGTGATTGGAAGCTTGATGAGTTCCGAGCCACTGATGTGGAAACCCGAAAAATACTAACAAGCACACATAATTTCCACATAAACAGTGACGTAGAGCGCTCCTACCTAAAACGAAAATAAGGCGGCAGAGACTTAACATCGATCCAAAATGCCTTTGAATGTCGTATCATATCTCTTCGGCAACATCTTTTAACCACCAAGTGTCGAAGTGCATCCTTTGATTAAGTTTGCATACATGAGGCTGATAACATCATAAGACTTGGAAGGCAGCTCCTTGAGCAATATTCTTTGTCTGGTACACTAGACTACATCTCCAAGAAGTCGCAGGACTCTACCGCACCTTATAATCAGATGAAAGGATGAGCTTATATGAGCAGAAGAGTAGGCATGGATGTGTTAGTAGAACGCTCCGAGATGATAGTTACGTCGACCATCAAAGCAGTTTATCATGGACCAATAACCGGATTACTACCTCCCACTTTGAAGCGTATGCGTTTGCAACCTGAGAATACAGACATAAAGCAAAGCATACAAATCTACACATGTACATACATACAAACAAAAATATTGTGTTCATGATGTTGAAATTCCAATTAAGGAGCTTTGAATCTAGGTTAGAAACCGGCTCTTTCTCTATTGGCAAGGAATCTTGAAAGAAAACTGAACAATGATATACATACATACATACATACATACATACATACATACATACATACATACATACATACGTACGTACATACATATGCGTGCATATCGATGTAAGTATAATTGTTTTCTGGAATCCCAATTTAATTACAAAGAAACAAAAAGCCGGAAACGATAAGTGTATAAGTATTTTGGTGTATCCGTATGTGAATTTATACAATCCGGTCGATTTACATTCTTCGTATGAAGAGGAAGGTCAATGGTCGGTAAATAGAAATTTATAAAGCAGTATTAATCTGATGTAAACAAGGTGCACTTTATGATAGATTAAAACCGTTGAGAATGGCACTCCTGCATCGCTACAGTTTACCTAAGAGTAAAACAGTGAATAACAAAATAAAGACAAAATAAAGATTTGGTGACAAGTTAACAGGATGTCAACATTAAATATCGGATTGCTATTACTTTTCTTTCCTGCGTCTACACTAACTTGGTCTCTATTTTGCTAAAAACGAGCGATGGCTCTTTACGCAATATAACATTAATTTATTACATATACTTGCAAGAATGTCCCGCTTATGCCGTGATTTGCATAGAAGTGAATGAATTCGTTGTTACATTCACTTTTGTTAGAATTAGACGATTATAGTCTTAAATTATATACTTTGTACTTTGCCACAGAATTAGTGTTCATATTAGTGGAGACAAAACAAATATCATCGACTCTAGTAACAAGTAGTTGTGACGTTCACTGTGGTTTTCGCATAATGAAATGTATATATATATATATATATATATATATATATAGCTAGCTAGCTAGATAGATAGATAGATAGATAGATAGATAGATAGATAGATAGATAGATAGATAGATAGATAGATAGATAGATAGATACATATATACATATACATACAATATAGGAACGAATGTAGACATGCCAGGCATTAATAATCTTTTAATGTTTCATATTATGAATGTTAAACCTCAAAGTTCTGTCCATTAATAGAAGGCTAGTAACAAAAAGTGTTTATCTTCTTTTGAATAAATGACTATAACTACATATTTAGAAAAGATCTTAGCAGTAAGCAAGTGGTAAAGTATCAAATGAAACAGTGTGTAGCTTACTGCAACATACACTACAGCGGGACCAAAAAATGTGGTTAGTTACCACACGTGAAAAAACTACCGAAAGTATTTCCAACGAATATTTGGATTGAATAAAAGCTTGTGTGATTTCTCCAAAATGAGCAGTGAACAGTCTACAATTCACAAGAAAATTACGAAGAGCAATTGGGATTTATAATACACAATTATTCACATTTCAATATCAAATGGGTATCACAACAAACCACCTTCCTTGATAAAAATATGCAGTTTTGGTTATGACTATCAAAACTGCACTTTAGATAAATGTGGAAACATGGAGTGGAATCTTCTTCAGGGAAAATACTAAATGATATGAACAATGACCGAAACGAGAACGACAATAGTAACAATAATAAGAGGGAGAGACTTCGCATTATATTGCCACGAAAGGTCGGTATTTATTTATAAGCAACAGGAAATGAATGAAGAATATAAACATCCCGAAACGGAAATTACAGAACAATTCAAACAAACCTTAACCATTAATATCAGCAAACATTAGTATCAACAATGATTACAACACGAGTAAGTAGGAAACCTACAGACTTCATGTTATTTGTTACCAGCCAAATGACTTAAAAAAAACGTTTAGTACAAAGTAAATATTTAAGATTTAAACCGGAAAGTAATTTCGTGAAACCGAAGAATAAGAATAGGACTGCAGCTGGAAGTGCTCAGGTAACACTGAGGCAAAAGGAGAAATAAACTGGAAGGTATAATGAATAAACGTTCCGATTGGTCAAAACAACTGTATAACATTCCCATATTATCATAAATCGAGCATAGATATATATTAAAACTTCAGTGTACCCAATGGTAAAACCTAACAATATAAAATAAACACATATAAGGTGATAAAACCTCAAAGGGTAATACGAGTCAAGTTAAATGAAGAAAAATACATGGATTAAATTAATGCATAATAAAAGCGACTAAAACTTTAAGGCAACGAAACAAAAATATCACTCCATCTTGTGAGCTCAGTTCGCCACGATGCCACTAAGTTTTGTATTAACTTCAGGATATTGTGGGAGAACTTAAGCAGTTTAAGGCATTCAATGATCCACGACTGTGGGACCATGTCATATGCTTTCCTGTAGTCTACCCATGCCTTCGCCAAATTTTTACGTCTCTTCTTGCAGTCAGCCAGAATGGTCTTATCGATTAGTAATTGATCCTTTGTTTCTCTGCTCTTATGTCTACACCCCTTTTGTTTGACAGGTTGTAGGTCGTTCTCATCTAGCACTGAAATTATACACCGTATCAACGAAGGAACTTGGTACAGCTGCACTTACGCTTTCAACCCTTCTGCTCATGAGTCAGGAGTCCATTTTTTCCAGATGTTCGTACATTGACTCTGCGAGTATTCCAGTGAATAATTTCCACGTAAGTGCCAAACAGAATATCAGCCTGTAATTGTCTACCGTATTGCCGTGTTCGATGTTTTTCAAGCACAGCACTGTCCTACCCAATGTCAACCACTCTGGCGTTAACTGGTCGGCATTCAACAAATCTTTTGATCCAGTAGCCTTGAAACCATCTGGCCCCGGAGCCTTCCAGTTACTCCTTTGTTTGTTGATTTCCTTCACTTCCCTAACTGAAATAACTAGTTCTGTTTGGGGCAGACTACTGTCGCAAGTAGTCGCCGACTACTTGCGAGCATTCAGCATCCTTCTTGTCCTCCTTGTCTTTGTTCCAGAAGTCACTCCAAAACCTTTGACTTTCAATGTTATGTGCTCTCAACTTTTCATTTGTAGATTCTCCATTTATTTCTTTATAGAATCTCTTCTGATCTACTCTGAATAACCTATTCTGGTGGTAACTCTTCACTCTTTGATCGTATCTTAACATCTTTGCTTTCTTTGCAACGAGGCGCTGTTTCAATTCCTCCATTACCTCTTTCAAGCCCTTTCTTTCAATATTACACTTCTTTTCAGCGCCCTGTATTTTTGTTTCCTTTGAAGCTCTCCTTTCTCTTTTCGGTCTAACACTGAAATTTCTTTCGAGAAGATATGTAACCCTGCCTGTATTCTTCTTTTCCACCATGGATCTTTTCTTTTGTCACTCCCATTATATTTCTTTTTCTTGACATCAACACACACGTTTCTTGCTGCAACAATATTTGCTGCCTTCATCAAATTATTTGCTTCTGTGATGTTGTTTCTTCTGATGTATTTCAAAATTCCATTGACATTTTCCGTTTCTTGGCTCAATTTCCACCGATCAACCGTTTTAAGGTTGCAAATAATGTCTCTATCGTTCTCCTGTAGTATTGCCTTTATTCTGTCGTAGATAACCTTTCATTCATTTGTCATGTCACCATTAGCTTTACTGCCTCCTTTTAGTTCATCTATATGTTTCTCATCAAGTAAACTAGCACTGCTCCTTTCCTGTGCTATGAGATTACTTCTATTAGTAAGAACTACATTTTCATCGCTACCGCTGCTGCTATTTTCCAAGACCCTCTTTTGATAGCTTCGAGCTCTACTTCTGTGAACCAAAGAGTTTTTTATTATTGCTTAAGCTTGGTCACATAATCTCTGTTCTGTGAGTTGAAACAACCCCTTTTCCCTCTATTGATCGTACATACCTTGTCGGTAATCCCTAATTTGAGCACCATTTTCATCTACCGGGCTGCTCAGGTAGTAACACTCCATGACCACAGCATTAATTTGCTTGCTCCATCTACGCCGTGTGTAGTGGTCCCTTTCTGGATAACGACAGGCTGGAGCCGGAACAGAATCTCTGAGCCTGCCGGGTGTAACACTGTCACCATTAGGTTCATTAACAACGTTATTCACAATAATTTGTTTTTTCATTGTCACTCATATGAGGTAGGGATTATCAGGTTGCGCAATAACCAGTGTTTTTATTGTGACACCATCACTAGATATATCATTAATCAGGACATGGAGAGGCTCCACCCATTTCCTTTCATTATTATCTTTTTTATCGTCTTTGATATCACTATTATTGTTTTTATTTTTTACTGTTTGTCATTGTTACATTAACGGACTCAGAGGTTACACATGCGGTGGGGGGAAGTGGCAGTAGTGGTAGTTGGGGGCTCAGATTCATGTGCTATAAGAATAGTAGTAGTTGTAGTATTAACAGCTGCAGCATATTATCATTGTCTTTATTTTTATCATTATCACCATCACCACAACTCCTATTGTTATTACCATTATTACTATTACCACATATTATTAAAGATTTTACTAAATGTTCTTTATTTTCAACGTTTGTCTCGTAATTAAGATAATCATAAATATGTGATTGCTGGAGGAAATAGTTGAGGGAAGACTAGCAACTTGTTGAATAGATCAAATTCTACACGTCTATAGATAGATTAGGTAGATGGCGTGGCGGTCAGTCATAGAGACGAAAGAATCTTCGCGCCCTTTGGGTCAGCAGAAGTCAAATGTGTTTACTACTACCAGTGATCACGAAGAGTGCTGCCCTTGGACTTGAAATGAAGCCAATCAACCTGTTCTATTTGTAATTACTGGAAGTAAAAACAATAATATATATATATATATTCACGTCGTTGAATTTTTCAATTTCTGAAATCAGTTGTGTTGTTGCAATAAACGGTACGTTTACATATTTGGGTAGTCAGGGATAATTTTCATACAAAATTTAATATATTAAAGTTTTTAAGTTTTCTTGAGTTGTTCGTTCGTCTGTCCCTCCAGTTGGAGAACTAGCATTTTTGCAATGAAAAGGCCATTTACATTTTCGAATACTCAGGGAGTAAGAAAAAGAAAGAAAAGGAAGCTAAAATTTTAACAGAAAATTGTAGATATTAAGTTTTTTTAATTTACTGGAGATGAAATTTTGTCTATCCGAACAGCGAAAACCGTAGTGTATTTGGAATAAAGAGGATGTTTACATTTTCTAATACTCAGGAAGAAAGGAAAACATAGGTATTCACAGAAGTTATGGATATTAAAGATTTTGTTTAAAGCTGAACGTTTGTGTGTTCGAAAGCTGTAGGTATATAAGTTTCCTAACTTATTTTGAGGGAGATTTAAAATATTTACAGGAAATTGTTGATATTCCAGGCTTTGAGAATAGTAGGAGGAAGTGATGTTCTTGTTGAATTTTTGAATTTCTGAATTTCTTTTTCTTTTGGAATTTTTCTTTTCTTTCTAAAATTTTGCTGTGAGTTGCAGTTTTTGTAGTTGTGAAATATGTATATATTTGCATGTGCTTACCTCCTTAATTGCATTTAATCGTGTTGTTACAATAAAAGGTGTGTTTACATATTCGAGTAGTCAGGGAAAAATGTTCACACAAAATTGGAGATATTAAAGTTTCTAACTTTTCTTGTTAGATGTTCGTTTGTATGTTTGTTCAGAGAAGACTAGTGTTTTTGAAATAAAATGGATGTTTACATTTTCGAATATTCAGGGAGAAAGGAAGGTAAAATTTTAACAGAAAATCGTAGATATGAAGGTTTTAAATTTAATGGAGTTGATCTTTTCTCTGTCCGAACAGAGAAAACTGTAGTATTCTTGGAATAAAGAGGATTTTTACATTTTCGAATACTCTAGGAGAGAGGATAGGATAGCTATTCACAGAAGTTGTAGAAATTAAAGGTTTTAAAGCTGATCGTTTTTGTGTTCGAAAACTGTAGATATGTAAGATCCTTAACTTATTTTGAGGGTAATTCAAAATACTTGCAGGAAATTATAGATATTCCAGTCTTCGGGAATTGCTTTTCAATTGTCCTGCTGGGTTATACTAGTGTTTCTGTGTCTTCAGCTGCTGACTGTTCAGCGTAACGAGGAACACGTCTAGCCGCTGTGACGTCTAGCCGCTGTGACGTCTAGCCGCTGTGACGTCTAGCCGCTGTGACGTCTAGCCGCTGTGACGTCTAGCCGCTGTGACGTCCAGCCGCTATTATTATTATTTTAACATGCCGTGGTTGCTGATG
>NC_068989.1:25158328-25160418 GCF_001194135.2 Octopus bimaculoides | reverse complement strand
CTATTTATTTAAATTTTTCTCCGTTTTCTTCCTCTGTTTAGACGAACTTTCCTACCTTTTCGGACAAAACCTTTTGTAACCTTCGTCCTGTCTTTGTCCTTATGTGTTTTTAATAGATATTAGCCCTTGTGGCCAATAAAACGAATTAATTATCATTATTATTATTATTATTATTATTATTATTATTATTATTATTATTATTATTATTATTATTCAGTAGTCTTATTTTTATCACGTGCTTTCACTGCACTACAAAGCGCAGCTCTATGTGCCTTAGGTATATGTTGTGGTTTGCTGTGGTGCTCTTATTTTCACTCTATTGAATGTGTTTTGTGTAGGATGTGTGCGGCGCCTAGTAGTGCTCCATGCTGGTGTTTTTGTTATGTCCTGATGCTTTTGTTATGTATTTGTCTGAATGTATTTTTATCATAAATAATGCACCCACTAGGATAGCAATCGTTTCTGTTTTTAGGCTCCACATTCGAGTTGTCTCTGTTGCTAGATATTTGCATTTTGAAAGTTTCTCCATTTCATTCAGAGAAACATTGTCATTTGTTGGTATTAATACATCGATTAGAAAGCATTTTGTTTCTTGGTGATCTTTGATAACTATATCCGGTCTATTGGCCTTAATTTCTTTATCAGTGTGTAATGGCATATCCCAGAGAATGGTTGCTTTCTACTTTTCAGTAACCTTTTCTGGTGTGCACTTATACCATCTTTTTCTGTTTTTAGTCCATAGTATATATAGATCCCAACTCTGTTGTGTCTGTGGATATACTCCTTCTTAGCCAGGACTGGACAGGCAGAGACAATGTGATTTATTGTTCTTCTTCATCACTACATTATTCTGCAGTTACTTGTATTTCTTTTCATTACATATTTTTGGTGATTTCTGGTGGGAGGGATTTGATCTTGTTCTGCAATTAATAATCCTTCCGTCTCTACTTTGAGTCCTGATCTTCTCAGCCATTGTTGGGATTTTGCTTTGTTTATTTCTTTTCTGTTTAGTTTAACCAGTATTGTCATGAAGGGGCTTTTCTTGCCATCGTTTTATCATGATCCGTTGCTGTTCCAGTTTTAGTTTGAATTTCGGTTGTTTTACAGCTTTTTGCTGTTTACTCTTTTTCTTTATATTTGTTAGGCACTATAACTTCTTTTTTATATTTGTCAGCTTCCCTAAAGACTGAAGAAAGTTCTTTTGTTTTGTTCATGTAATATGGCTATTTGTATTAGTTTCCTTGCTTCCGAAGTAGTTATTGTGGTTATGGTGTGATGTTGCTACTCTTAACTAGCCTTCCTCTGGAATGTTTTTGTATATTTTATGATTATTCAAGCTACCTTGTTCGTAGCTAGTGCTTCTGGGATACATGTGTGGGGAATGCTATCAAAGCCTTTCGGTAATCGATCCCGGCCAAAATTAGACCCATTTTCTTTATGCGGCTGTTTCTGTTATAGTTTTATTGGTCAGTAGCTGATCTTTACAACATCCCTTCTGCTCTTCTAGAATCAAGTTATTTTCTTCCATATGTTTGCCCATTATCTGCGATATTATTGCAGTAAAGGCTTTGTACATACGAGGGAGACAGGTTATAGGTCTGTAATTTTGTAGATTTGCCGTTTCAGTGGATTTTAGGAATTGGAATAGTTTTCCCTTCCATGAGCTATTCACGCATTGTCACTGGCTCTGCTAATATTTCATTACATTTCTCAGCCAGCTTTTTATGTGTTCCCGTTACATATTTTAACCAGAATTTGGGGATCTCGTCGTGCCCGGGTTCCTTCTAGTTGCTTAGTTTTTGCAGTGTTTGGGTGGCCTCTTGACCAGAGTTGTTCAGCTGCTGTGTTCATTGTTTTGATAGATCTTTTCTAAGGTTGTTCCTTCGCCAAACATATTTCTTTATAAAATGACCAGAGTTGTTCAGCTGCTGTGTTCATTGTTTTGATAGATCTTTTCTAAGGTTGTTCCTTCGCCAAACATATTTCTTTATAAAATTCTTCCACTTCTGCTGTTAGTGCTGCATTGATCGCTATATTATTTTTATTTATTCATTTATTATTATTATTATTATTATTATTATTATTATTAT
>NC_068989.1:25144506-25158228 GCF_001194135.2 Octopus bimaculoides | reverse complement strand
GCAAGCCTGTCTTTGTCGAGTTCAAAATAAAAGTGATAAAAATTCAAAATTATGAAATTCAATTATGGACGAGTGCAACTGGCGTTCACCTGGTGATAGAATGACATTATCAGTTTTTAAGTTTCAATTTTATAACAGGCGAATAGAAAAAGACAGAAAAAAGGCAAGAAAAGAAACGAGAAAAAAAAAGGAAAGGGAAATGAAGAAGAATATTCCATCAAACAGTTTTGCGTAAATTTGATGATATTCTGTTGTCATTTTATTCACTCCTCCAGGGCATGGTGGTAATAAATCGCAAACATATTTCTCCTCAGACAATTTGAGTATTGAAAGGAAAGCAGATTCGGAATATCTTCTGAGAATATGCACTTTCAAGTCTTTTTCATTATTGCAGCTGTTTGAAACAAAACATTCGACATTTTCTGCCAAACTACTGTTTTGTGCCTGACGTCACATCTGTGCTCATTAAATATTTTGTATAATTGTTCTGTTGTACAACTAACATAAATGAAACTGTGTTTCGTGCATTTTGTCGCGTACACTAAATAGAAATCACTACATGTCCTACAGGCAGTACAAATCATAACATTTCTGTTATGATTCCTGATGGAATTCACTTGACTCATGTTATTGTACAATGAATCGGGCTCACATTTCTTGCGGCTGTTTTTCTAGGTACAGCGTGCAGATACTCCAATGTTAGTTTTCTTAGTGTCGGAAATAGAGAGCAATAGTTCTCTCGTGTTTTTATTCCGTCTAAAGTCTACAATAGGCGGCTGAGGAAATATCTGTTTGAAACGAGGATATTTTTCCGCAACATGCTGGTAACACACATGCAACACTTTTGAAATTTCGGTACCAGTTAATCACTAAAGGAATTTTGTCACATATCGCATTGTGTTTGCTATGATTATACGTGACGGTTTGACTTATTTTGCTAATCTTAGCTATCTCATTTGCAATTTCCTTTCATCGTGATTCACTGAAAATTCGTTTGATATAATGGTGTACAAAATTATTTGCATGTTTCCAGTAATCCCCTAAATCAGTACAAGTCCTTTTTATCCTCAAAATTGTGATTTCGGATTTAACCGAATTATATAGTGTGGTGGAGGTAAATGTGGAATGCCGTGAGCTTGCAAAATAAATCTGTCACTATTCTGCCTCCAGAAAGCTTAACTTTTCTTTCCAAAAATTGAACGCTAGTTTTTAATAAACTATGTTGCACTTAAATATAGAGCTGCTAGAATAACAGTCAAGGAAACTATCACAGTCAATTAAACTATCCTGTGATCCTTCCCAGACATAGATGACGTCATCAACGAACCGTAACGAAAATATTGGTTCATGACCATGTAGGAATTTCAATGTCTTCAGTAACTGTGTCTAGAATTTCGTCTTGAAGACATTAGCAATATTAACAGCCATGAGGTTACCCGAGTCACGAACCATTAGTGTGGGGATAAAATTTTTGTCCTAACTTCATTCTGTTACTTTGTAACAAAAACCTCAATAACCTAGAGAGAAAATTTGATGGAATACTTTTGTTTGACTGCTTTTCGAAAGCATCCATACACGCTTCTACCCCCTTTATCGTCGTCAGTATTGAGATATAAGGGTGAAATGTCCATGGTTTGCAAAAATAGTTTTCGATATGGATTCGGCGCTTAAGAAAGTTGTTGATTTTTGACACGAAATCAAAAGTATCCCGAATATAGGAAATTGATCTCTTTACAACAAGGTGTAGAAAGCCATCCAAATATTTCGAAATCTTGCAGCGGATATGAATGTTGTACAGCCAAGATTTCGGAATGGCTGGATAGCTTTCTACTCCCTATCGTAAAAAGATCAAATTCCTATATTCGGAATACTTTTGATTCTGTGTTTAAAATCAAGTAGTTTGTTAAGCACCGAACCTATATCGAAAACTATCTTTAATAACCATGGATGTTACAGTGAATCGTGATTAAAGGAGATAGTTAAGATTAGCAAAGAAAGTCAAACTGTCACGTATAACTATAGTAAACACAATGCAATATGTGGCAGAATTCCTTTAGTAATTAAACGGTTTCGAAATTTCGCTGGTATTTCAAAATTTACCAGCATGTTCCACGAAAGTATCCTCGTTTCACAAAATACTTCCTCGGCTGCCTATTGTAGCCTTTAGACGGAGTGAAAATATAAGAGATCTATTGACCTCTGTTCCTGACTCTAAGAAAACTAATATTGAAGTATCTGCACAATATACCTTGAAAAACAGCCGCAAGAGAGGTAAGCTCGGCTCACTGTGCAACAACATGAGTCAAGTGAATTCCATCAGGAATCATAACTAATGTTATGATTTATACAGATGGTGGGACATGAAGAGATTCCCATTTGGTGTACGCGGCAGAATGCATGAAACACAACTTTATTTATGTTGATTGTACAACAGAACAATTAAACAACAGATTTAATGGGCACAGATATGACGTCAGACGCATTAGCAGTAGTTCGACAGAACTTGCTGAACATTTCGTTTCAAGCGGCTGCAATTTTGGACAAGACTTGAAACTGCATAGTCTCCGAAAATATTCTGAGTCTGCTTCACTTTCAATACTCAAAATAAATGAGAAGAAATATGTTTGCGGATCATTAACATCACGCCCTGTAGGAAATAAATAATATGACAGGTGAATATCATAAAATTTACACAAAGCTGTTTGATTAAATATTCTTCTTCCATCTTCTTTCCGTTTTGTTTTCCTTTTTTCTCGTTTTTTCTCGTTTTTTCTCTGTCTTTCTTGCTATTCGCCTGTTATAAAATTGAATCTTAAAAACTGATGATGTCATTCCATCAACATGTGGACGCTAGTTGCTCTCGTTCATAATATAGATTTGAATTTTTATAAATTTGAATTTTTATCACTTTTCATTTTGAACTCGACAACGATAGGCTTGCTGTCGAGATATCGTTCAACCAATAAAATATCTATATATCGCGCTCTTCGTCATGTCTCTTTACCTTTGTGAAGTGTTACGTCAATAATTTCAGATTATTATTATTATCATCATCATCATCATCATCATCATCATCATCATCATCATCATCATCATCATCATTATTATTATTATTATTATTATTATTATTATTATTATTATTATTATTATTATTATTATTATTATTAAGGTGGTGAGGTGGCAGAATCGTTAACTGCAAAACACTTAGCAGTATTACGTCTGCCGCTTGTTCTGAGTTCAAATCCCGCCGAGGACAACCTTCCGTTCCATCCTTTCGGAGTCGATTAAATAACTACCAGTTATTGACTGTGAATTTGAGATCTTGTGCTTCAAGTAGAAAGAACTGTTATTATTATTATTATTATTATTGTTGTTGTTGTTGTTGTTGTTGTTGTTGTTGTTGTTGTTATTATTATTATTATTATTATTATTGTTGTTGTTGTTGTTGTTGTTGTTGTTGTTATTATTATTATTATTAGAGCGCGATGCGATTGTAATAGATATTTTATTGGTTGAACGATATTTCGACAGCAAGCCTGTCTTTGTCGTATTCAGAATAAAAAGTGATAAAGATTCAAAATTATAGCAATTCAAATCTAAATAATGAACGTCAGCAACCAGCGTCCACACTTTAATGGAATGACGACATTAAGCTTTAAGTTTCAATTTTATAACAGGCGAAAAGAAAAGGGCAGAAGAAAAAGTGAAAAAAAAAATTAAACTAAAAAGAAAAGGATGGAAAAAGAAAAATATTTAATCTAAGAGATTTTTATAAATTTGATTATATTCTCATGTCATTTTATTCATTCCAACAGGGCGTGACGTTAATAACCCGCAAACATATTTCTTCTCATTTATTTTGAGTATTGAAAGTGAAGCAGATTCGGCATATTTTCTGAGAATATGCACTCTCAAATCTTTTTCAAAATTGCAGCCGTGCGAATCAAAATGTTCGGCAAATTCTGTCGAACTACTGTTAATGTGCCTGACGTCATTTCTGTGAAATCTTTTGTTTAAATGTCCTGTTGTACAACCAACATAAATCAAGTTGTGTTTCCTGCATTCTGTCGCGTACGCTAAATAGGAATCGCTCTATGTCCCACCTTCTGTATAAATCATTACATTTCTTTTATGATTCCTGATGGAATTCACTTGTTGTACAATGAATCGGGCTTACATCTCTTGCGACTGCTTTTCAAGGTACATTGTGCACATACTACAATGTTTATTTTATTGGAATCAGGAATAGAGATAAATAGTTCTCTTTAATCGTGATTCACTATAACCGCGTATAACATAATTACCTGTCAGTACAAATTCGTTTTATCCTCAAAAATTGGGATTTCGGGTTTGACCGAATTATATGATGATCGGAACGGTGATGGAGGTAAATGTGAGATGACGTGGGCCTCCAAAATAACTCACTATTCTGCGTCCAGAAAACTTAACTTTTGTTTCCACAACTTCAACGTTAGTTTTTGAAAAACTAGACGTCAATTTTATGTTGGACTTAAAGCCATGGCTTTTACCATAACAGTCACAGAAATGCAGGAAATCAAATAAACTATTTTGTGATCCTTCCCAGACGAGAAAGACGTCATCAATGAACCGTAACGAGAGTATTAGTTCATGACCATGTAGGGATTTAAATAACTTCAGCAACTGTCTCGAATTTAGTCATGCAGATATTAGCGAAAGTAACTGCCATGGGGTTACCCATGGCGCGCCCCCTCCTCTGGTTGTAAACTTTTTGTCCAGACTTCATTGTGCTACTTTGTAACACGAACCTCAATAGCCTACAGGGGAAATTTGATGGAATACTTTTGTTAGACCGTTTTGTGAAGGCATACATGCATGCTTCTACCCCTTCATCATGGTCAATATTGAGATATAAGGAAGAAACATAGGTGGTTACCAAAAATCATTATTTGTTGTCTTAAGAAATGAGAGGAGACGATATTAGGACCTCTCGGCCTTATAGTATTATTATAAGTATAGTAAAATTTGTCAAACTAAAGTAGTAACAAGTAAATAACAAGATATGAATTATAGTAGTAATAATAGAATTATAATAGTGAACAAGTAAATAATTACCTCGGTTGATAATTACCCATAATGGTTAACAAGTGACGTTGTGAAACTGTCGAGTCGACGGCGACTAAACCGGCAAGTCCACTAAGCTTGTTTCTCGGTGAGGAGAGTGTATTTTCGACACCCTGCGGGATTAAAAACAAAGCCCGGTAGAGGCATAGGAACTAAGAAGTGTCAATGGCCATTCCGAAAACGGGTAGACAGAACTCGTGAGTCTTGGTTGGCAATCTACCTAGGAGAAGGAATACTCTGATTTAAAACTGGAGTAGGTAGGACTCCTTAGTCACAGTGAGGACATTCTGTCAGTGTCTAACGTCTCCATGCCTGAAATGAAGGCAAATGAACAGCGAATCGGGACTTAATCCTGGAGCAATAATTGGATGAAGATACGAGACCAACTGACTCTCACCTATCTCGTAGTTAGCATCATGATCATCTTCCCCCAACACATAGAAATAAGAAGGAAACAGACCCAACTTATGGGTAGTAAGTGCTCAGTAAGTGCTCTGCAGTCTTACGTGACGATCTTACTAGGGATGGTGTATCGATAAACTTAGAACACATACCTCAATGTTAAGTGAAAATTACTAATACAAATGTATCAAATAACGGTGATAATGATGCTGGAACCAAAAGTGAAAGCTTTTCGCCCGGCAGGTGTTCTGTGGTTGAGTTGCGCAGGACCCAGAGACTGCCTGTACACAAAGATAGAGGTAGAGAAGAAAGTGGAATAAGGAGGCAAACCGAACGGTAATTGAATGCTGAATCAGGAGTAAACCTAGCAGAAGGGGATTCCAACAACGAATGAAAGTAAAGTGGAATTATTATTATTTTCATATAAACTCAACAGATTAGACTGTTGGAAAAGAAAAGATCCTAACATCGGAGCCCTGGAAAGTGTGAGTAAAAATCTTCAGAAGTATGTGGAAGAAATAAGGGCTGCAATACAGGTGATCCTAACATCGGGCTACAACAAGTAACATTAAATGCCAAGAAACCTCCTAAGTGTCCTATATGTCCCTAATAACATTGTTTTCTGGAGCTGTACTAAACTGGGTTTTATGCTATTTCCTCTATATTTCTCTTTAGATATTTAGGAATAGCGCCAACTGCACCTATAACTACTGGGATAATTTTATCCACACTTTCCATAGTCTCTGTAAGTCAACAGCTGGGTCTAGTTACTTTGCTAATTTTCTATACTTCTCACATTGATGTTTTCATCATTGGGACTATAAAGTCTATTATCTGGCATTTTCTATTCTCTTTATCTACTACTACCAAATCAGGCCGTCCAACTTCTGTTACTCTGTCAGTTGGAATATTAAAGTCCCAAAACATCTTATATTTCTTACTTTCTAGGTGTTTACTAGTTTCATGTTCATAGCATTTATCAGTATGTTCAAGTCCTAGCTTTCTACATAGCTCCCAGTGGATTGCTCTCCTTAGATTGTCATGTCTTTTCTTGTATTCTTTGTGCCAGGATGCTGCATTCACTTATTATTATTATTATTATTATCAGTAGTAGTAGTAGTAGTAGTAGTAGTAGTAGTAGTAGTAGTAGTAGTAGTAGTAGTAGATCAAGGGAGCGAGCGGTGCACGCCATCAAAGTGACACTAGTGTAAAATATAGGAATTCTAGTATACTCATCATGACTACTCGTCCGATAAGGGTACACCAGACACATGCATCACAAATATATGCAAGGACATGGTGATCTCATATCAAGATAAACAGTGCATGGCCATGCCGGTGGAGCCCAGTTTACAATTTTCTTCATATTGAGTAGCCCATCCTGCTCAAAAGGTCCCTGAATAAGGTATGTTTAAGGATGCTGAACGAAACATCCACGTTTCCAGAGATGAATTATTCAAACTCCAGAGAATTCCTCTCAAAACATGGCTATGATGCACCCCTCACATCTTCTGCTCTTGGTCAGAGATACACATCATTATTAATGTTATTGTTGTTATTGTTGTTGTTGTTGGTGTTGTCGTCGTTGTCGTTGTTGTTGTTGTTGTTGTACTAAATGCAAGATTAAACAGAAAACGTTTCTACTTGCTTAGTAGAATACTTAATAATAGAGTACACCTTTCACAACAAAAGAATTGTTTTCCTACGTTACAGGCCGATAAAGGAATTCAGTATGGAAGTATTACGTATAAACCTGAGAATGGCATTTTATTCTAATCTGATCTTTTCAGAAGTAATGAACGATCCGTTACCTTTTATATCTTCCCAAAGAAATTCACCACAATACACCTCTCTGCTCTTTCTCTTTTTCCCTTCCTATCAATATCTATATCTATATATATATACATATACACATAAGTGCATGCATTTACGCATATATGTGTGTGTGTGTGTATGTGTGTGTGTGTGTGTGTGTGTGTGTATTTATAGATGTATACTGATATATAAATGTAGATAGATAGATAGATAGATATATAGATAGATAGATAGATAGATAGATAGATAGATAGATAGATGTGTGAATATTTATCTACATGCACACCATATATTGCATCTAAATTTCATGAAATTGATTTATTCTATTAATTCTAAATACGGGTCAATCAAACGACCAAATCTGTATTCGCTATGGTTAGTAAGCATATTCTAGAACATATTCAGAACAGAAAATGTAATTTCTTTACCACTATGGAAGAACATACGTTTGTAATAGGAAACTTTAGCGCTTTTATCATTGAATAACTCTCTGAATACATGAAGTATGCTATAACAGAATTCCATCCTCCGTAACTAAACTAATTCTTCCGGAACTCTGCTTTTGCCAACAGTATCGTATGAATTAATGAATTAGATATAAGCCCACTATGCACGCAAGTAAATAATGCATGTTTTTCAATAACACTTGCTGAGTTAACATAAAGGAACGGAACTGTTTGATATTTCCAAGACATCCCACAATGTGGCGAAAATAGTTTAAATTATTTGAATCTTTTTTTCGGATATTTGCATAAGAACATTTCAGCGAATTTTATGCAGAAAATATGATGTTATATTCTTACTCAACATCAATGGTTTTTATCTCGACATCATGATGTTAATAAAGTACAAAATTAGTTTAAGAAATACAGTTGACACTAACTGCAAAGTAATTGATTATCTGAGTAATACCTAAAATTTAGAATTAAATTAATAATATTCTCACCGAAACATCTTTAACGGTTATTCTATGTCAATATAAATTTGTATCATCTTCTCATTAGTCTAACAAATGTGTTTCTATTATAAGCAAAAGTATATCTTAATAACCGCCTTCCTTACAACTTACAACTTTTCATTAGTATAAAGATGGCATTCATCGTAACGCTAATCCTACATTAAATGTACAATTAGATTGATTAGAGCTAAAATGAGTCTTCAAGTTTATTCGACTTTCGATTTTGTAAATTTAAACAGGAGGAAATAATGTCATCAACCAAAGTCCTATGATATCAATTCCTCTTGTTTCTATGGTTAAAGTGTAATATATATGCCGAATATCTCTAAACGAAATAACATAGAATATAATCAGATTTTAGATTAAGCGAACAGACATATAGAGCTATAGACGGCTTAAATTTAACTTATTTTCATTTTCCGATGAATCATAGTTTCCATAAAATTTTATAGGAAGATAGTTGGAGTAAGCTAATGTCAATGTAAAAAAATAACTTTGCAAATCTCATTAATTACTTTAATTCTAGAAAGTTTTCCAATATCAATAACTAAAGTTCTGCTATATGCATATGTGTGTGTGTGTGTGTGTGTGTGTGTGTGTGTGTGTGTGTGCGTGTGTGTGTGTGTGTGCGTGTGCGTGTGTATCTCTTAAATAGCAATAAAGAAAACAATAATTATTTACAAGATAATGACAGCTTAAACGATGGCAATCTTAGGCTATTTTCGATGCCAAAGTATTCACTTCGCATTTATGGCTGATTTATGTGGTAAAGCGGTTGAAAGTTCAGAAATATTTAGAATAATATAGCATATAATAATATATTTCTGCAGCTGCCTTACGCTTTCTGTTAATCCATGAATGTTTCTTACACAGAGTTTGCAGGATCCAGTCTTCATCCATGCTTCTATTTAGAGATCTATGAAAATATTGGATATTGTGGAATTTTTGCCACAGATGAGTGAATTCACTATAATTTTTATAGTCAAGCAATATGATTTTTCAGATACATTTTGAAGACACTCATGAAGGAAAACTTTATTGTTGGCATAGAATTGTGTTTTTATTGACTGATTTGTTCATATTCTTCCTTTTTTTATGGCTGAAGATATGAATATATATTAGTGCAAGCGTTTGAAATCTTTTACTTGTTTGTGAGCTTGTATTTACCGAAACGAGTGCATAAAACGTGTGTGCCTTTTTTACGACGAAAGGAGTGCACGGACACACGCGCGTGCAGACACTCATACACGCACATATAATCCATAGTCTATCAAGTCATCCTAATTACATCACTGATAGTGTAGTGAAGATTATAATGATTACAATTAAACCAAATGAGTGAATATCATATCTGTTTGTCCGATGTAGTGTTCTCGACAAACTTAACATTTTATGTTGCATGCTAGGGAGTCTGATTCGCAACAGAACATTTTAATTTCAAGGAGAGGCCCTCATTGAAATTGAATTCGGAGACTTCTGATAGGTAGTCACATACTGCATTGCTTGATCGGTTGCATTTCCAGATTTTAGCTACGTGTGTCTATGTAGCATTGGCGAATATCGTTTTTAATGATTTTGTTTGTCTCTTAGATTTTGTAATTTGATGTTTTTTCCAAAACATTTTTCATTTTTGGTGTAAATGTTGGTGTTCTTTGGTTTGAAAGTTGAACTATTTTCAATATTTATTTTCTTCTTTGTATTTTGTCGTTCAAGTTCTTCGATGATTAATTTGTTTTGCTTTCTGAATTTAAAATTTATCATCCTTTGAAGGTTATTTTTCAGTTCGTTTCGTTTATGGTCTCTTGATCCGGAGTCTGACTCAATTGTACAGATTCTTTTTGCTAAGTTGTGTAATATGTTACTTTGCATCTTTTGCAAGTAATATATATATATATTAAAAGGAGGTATTGTTGTTTCTACTATTAATATTAAAATATAACTATTGGTTATTAAAATATCTAAGAAAGGGATGTGATCATTACTGAATTCAAAGGCGAATTGAATGTGAAGATGTATGGTGTTTACAAAATTTGGAAATTGCTTCAATCAGTAAATATTTTCCCTCCATAAAATAAAACAACCGTCTCCAATTCTCTGCCAGTTTCCTTTTTAAAATCAGCTAAATTCATCTTCCTGAATTAACAAAGGACATTTGCTAGATTTTCAGTTCATGGAATCCCATGGCTAGTTTGGCATATATAACTTTGGTTTGTCGTCAGGCTTTGTTACTGACATGGAGTAATTATATTGTAAAATGAATTTTCTATCTATTCAGTCTAGTATCACATAGGAAAAGGTGTCTATCCAATATTCAGTTGACCCGATTCCGTAGTTATGTAGGATGTTACAATACACATCAAATTTTGCTATGTCCATATTTTTGCTTTTTGTATTAGGTAGATTGTTGAGTATATCAGAATTGTCTCATAAAACGCTTTATATGCTTGAGAAAAGACTTTGATAGAATGTCGATATATATATATATATATATATATATATATATATATATATATAAAGGAAAAGAATCTGAAAATGTAGGAGTCTTTTAAAAGTGTCTATTGACTTAACCGGTTTCACTTATTTAAAAAGATTTTCAAAAGTAAAGTTGGAGGCTTTCTGTATCTTTTGTGGTGTCAAAAATTAGTCCACAAAAATGTATTCAAATCAAGGGAAAGAGTCTTTAACAACGATAAGAGAAAGTTTTAGGTTTTGTGTATCCTCTTTGATGAGTCAAAAATAGTTTACATAAAAGCATTCAGATCAGGTAATAAAACATTTTACATTGATAAGGAGATAAAAAATAAGTTTACATAAATATATCCAAATCAAGTAATACAATTTTTGAAAAGAAGATAAAATGTGTCTGGTTTGTGAATCAGTTGGTACTACAGTTTTAGTCTCACTGTGATCAGAAACCATAATTGTTTGCTACATCCTAAATTGACAAATAGGTGAGTAGAGAAATAACAGACCATTTATATTTCTTGAACCTGGTTGCAGAGTCCTGCAACTGGATGGAATTTAACAGAGATGGTGGCTCAAAATTGCCTTCTTTTCATAAAACAATGTGGCTGTTTGTTAGCAGTTACCTGATCAAAAGATGGTTCTGTTCTTGAAAAAGGTCGCTTAGGATTGCTTTTTCTCTAAAAACAATGTGGTTGGTCGATGTGGCACGTGATTGTTCAGATTTATAATAGTTGTGAATTGTTCTGATTTTTAATAGTCGTAATTTCTAATGGTTGTTGTGGAGCCAAGAAAGGCTTGTTTGGTGAACTGGTTCTGTTATGGTGCAGTAGATTTGGCTGGTGTTTTGGGATTTATATGTATGACGCATAAGTAAAGAATAGTGTGTATTTGCGTGTGAGTGAATGGGTGTATATATGTGTGATTTTCTCTGGTCAGTGCGGTGCGTTCGTGAACGTGGTTATGTGTGTGTGTTATAATTGTCCGGACGGTGCGTGCATGCGTGTGTATGTGTGTGTTATACTTGTCAGAGATGTGTGTATACGTATGTGTGCGAATGTGTGTGGGTTGTGTTTGTCGGGGTGCCGTGTGCGCGCGCACGACTGTATGTGTGCAATACTCTACTTTCTGCACACATGCATACACCCTACACGCATTCGCAATACCCTTATCTTCCAGGAACATACATCTACAACAAACACAGACACACTCATATATACACACATCCATACACACATACTAACACATAAGCAGATACAAAAATACAATACAATCCACGCACACACACGAACACAATTATCCATTCCCCAGTAAAAACCACACACATACATTCCTAGAAAAACACACATACACACGCCAGTACAATTTAACAGTCACAACGAACAGTCACAGACACACACATACACAGGTTCATGCACGTACACACTTACACATGCACTCACCACCCTGACAAACACAAAGCACACGCACGTACACAGAGACCACTTTCAGAAATACAAATAACACACACACGCATACACACACATACAGAGTTGCGCGCGCACACACTGCCACGGCAAACATAACACTCACACACGTATACACGCAGACACATGCTCACATACACACACACACACACACACACACACACACACACACACGAGCACACATGCACACCACCCTGACAAACGTAACACACGTACACATGTACACACACGGACACACACACACAGTGCCCTGACAAATATAAGACACACATACACACGCATACTCAGTTACACACGTACGCACAACACCCGAAAAATTATATCACACACATACACAAAGATGCGCACACTCATGCCCACGTACACGCACATATCACCCTGATCAGAAAAAACACATACACTTACACGCAGATACACGCCATTCTTTGTTTATCAGTCATACACATAAAACCCAAAACACCAATCAAAAGTACTGAACCATTACAGAACCAGCTCACCAAACAAGTATTTCTTGGCTTCACAACAACTATTAGAAAACAGAACAATCGTGAACTATCTTTTGACCATGTGCCTGTCATCAACCACCCACTATTTGTAGGGAGAAAGAAATTCTAAGCGACATTTTTTCAAAAACAGAACCATCTTTTGATCATGTGACTGCCATGAACCAATCACATTGTTTTTTTTTTAATGAAGGTAATTCTGAGCCACCGTCTCTGTATAGAATAATGGTAACTGTTAAATTTCATCCAGATATGTGATCCTGCAACCAGATCCGAGAACTATAAATAGTCTCTTTTTTCTCTATTCATCTCTTTCTCAATTTAAGGTGCTGCAAACAATTACAATTTCTGATTACACTGAGACTAAAACTGTAGTACCAACTGATTGTCAGATCAGACACATTTTATCTTCTTGTCAAAAATTGTATTACTTGATTTGGATACATTTATGTAAACTAAGTTTTATCTTCGTATCGTTGTAAAATATTTTATTATCTGATCTGAATGTTTTTATGTAATCATCTCAGAGGATAAACAACGCCTCGATCTTTTTCTTATCATTGTCAAAGACTCTATCACATTTGAATACATTTATATAAACTAATTTTAAACACCACAGATGATACACAAAGCCTCACACTTCACTTTTGAAAATCTTTTTTAAATAAACGAAATTGGTTAGGTTAATAAATACTTTTAAAAGTCTCATGCATTTTCAGATTCATTTCCTTATAGTTTTCCTCCTGCATTAACACCTAATTTTGCTTCGTTTATATATCCATTCCCCAGTAGAAAAACACACACATACATTCCTAGAATCTGTGTGTGTGTGTGTGTCTGTGTGTTTGTGCGTGTGTGTGCGTGCGTGTGTGCGTGTGTGCGTGTGTGCGTGTGTGTATTTGCGTGTGTGTGTGTGCGTGTGTATGTGCGTATGTGCGTGTGCGTATTTAACAATATAAAACAATATGTGTGTGCCTATATTTATATATATATATATATATATATATATATA
>NC_068989.1:25137056-25143499 GCF_001194135.2 Octopus bimaculoides | reverse complement strand
GTATGTATGTATGTATGTATGTATGTATGTATGTATGTATGTATGTATGTATATATATATATGTGTGTATGTGTACCGTAACTTCTAGCTGTGTCGTCAAATATTTGAAGAATACTTGTTTTATTGGAATCTGGTGTTGCATTTTCTGCAGATGGCATTTAAGGAGGTATCTCTGCGTGTGATGATGTGAATTGATTTATTTTGCATACTTATTTAAGGGTTTCTTAGTTTGTATAACTTTAGACGGAATACTAAGAGAGAAGAAACATTTAATCTATTTCTGTAAATGTTACGCCATCTCAAGATCTCCATATAGATATTATACAAGCGTAGGCGAAAAATTCATAAGCTGATTATGAAGGAGTAATGCTTGGGCTGTGAAATCTTGCACACAATAATTTCAACTCTTCTTAATAATATCTGCGTTATTACCTTCCAGATAAACGCACATCTGACATTTCACAAAAGACTTCAAAAGTAAATAGGTGCGACTTCTCTTGAAAATGGACAAAACCTGGCTTTGTAGTGTTATCAGGTACCTGTAGCAAAAGGGTTTAGCTACCCAAGGACATTCATGCTGATATGATTGCTACATTAGGGGATGATGTTCCAGCTTTGTCAACGTTGCAAAAGAGGGCAGCTGAATTACGGAGAGGAAAGGAGAGTCTTGGAGTTTACCCAAGGTCTGGACGTCTTGCCACGTTTTTTAGCACCTGAACAAAAGTGAACTAAGTTGATCACATCACAGATAAATGTGACGTTGTTTCAGACACATCCATCTGATTTCCTTGAACATTTCCTAACAGAAACTGAGTGTTTGCTTCATCACTTTCAAGAAGGGACAATCCACGCAGTGTTCCAAAGTAGACCAAAGTCATTTCATCTGCAGAGATGCTGGTGATCTCAGTTTTGAGGCACTCAAAAATATCACATGTAT
The DNA here is from genome assembly GCF_001194135.2 of Octopus bimaculoides. Classification (NCBI taxonomy): domain Eukaryota; kingdom Metazoa; phylum Mollusca; class Cephalopoda; order Octopoda; family Octopodidae; genus Octopus; species Octopus bimaculoides. The sequence continues at coordinate 25,142,562 of NC_068989.1, read as the reverse complement.
GGAGAGTGCTATGCCAACATGCTGAGGCAGTTACGAAGCGCTATCAATACCTAACTCCCAGGAAAACTGACGAAAGTGAACTTGTTTCATCAGGTTAATTCTCCAACACACAAATTCTTGGTTTCAATGGCTACTGTGCGTGGCAGTGGTTTCAAACTGGTTGATCACCGTTCGTATTCTCCTGATTTGGCTCCATCCGATAATCATATTTTCTTCATTATGAAAAAAAAAGCACTTGTCTGGGAACCAGTATCGAAATGACGCTGACGTCAAATCTGCTGATGATTACTTTCTTACCAACAGCATGAAAATTTCTTCACCAATGGGATTCAAGCACTTCAACACTGGTGGAAGAAATGTGTAGACCGCAAGAGGGACTATGCTGAAAAGCAAATCTCATCTGGTTACATTTCATGAGAGTACCTTGGTCAGCCTGTGAAATTTTCTGCTAACCCTCGAATTCTCATTTTTCGAAAACTAAATATTTGTGACTGCTTTTATATCTAGCCTTTTTAACGAAAGTTACAACCGTCATTAAATAGGACGATTGATTGTCTGACAAATATTAATGTTTCTATGTCGCCATCTGTGATGATAGGCTAATGTTGTACCAAATCTAGGAAATTTAGTAATTACTTTTATTATGGACGAGATGTTTTTGTATTCGTTGATATCAAAATGTGAGAATGTATATTCTATTTTATCTGGGATATATGTATCACTAATGCAGTGCTCTGTGTATGTAACTATAGTGTTAAATTAGGTACCCAATATAGTCAGTGTTTTTAGATTAATCTGTCTGAAAGTATTTAACATTTTCCTGACAGTTCTATTGATTAGGTATACGTTTTAATAGTGGTAATTGCATTTTTGTCTTCTATTGTTCGTTGAGTTTTGTTAGTTGGAATCATTCTGTATTTTCTTGTTATTAATGGTTGTTAGGCGTGCCTTACTACGCTTTTACTACCTGATATTTTACTAGCTAATTCGAAATGTGCTTGGGTCAAATATTGTTCGAGTGAGTAGTGGGTACTTATTGATACAGAAAATGTTAAATTATGCCAAGTGGACATTCAATAGAAATTTCTCGTTCCTAGTTGTGTGCGTTCATGAATTTTCATGATTTTGCTATAAACAATCAAACAGCAGTGCATCGCTTTTTTTATTTTTCTTTCTCTATTAAATAACGCTTTGACATGACTTTTCTAGTGTACTTTTTATCAAACTATTCGGTAAATTTCCAAGAACCTAAACTAGTTGGTTTGAATTATGCTATATATATATATATATATATATATATATATATATATATATATATATATCTGTGTGTGTGTGTGTGTGTGTGTGTATGTGTGTGTGTGTGTATCTTTGAGTTGCTTGGATTTTCATAATGATTTAACTTTATACTCAAGTAATTAGTTATATTTACTGTAATTTTCAACTTGAGGGAACTAAGGGCCTTCATGAATTTATATGTTTATATTTCTAGAAATTAACAAACACTAATTTCTGCAAACAAATCCGTTGGGGGTGTGGAATATTTGAATTAAGTTTAAAATATATAATTTATTTCGATTTGAAATATCATCCGAATCTCTGAATCTCAGATAAAATATGTGTTACTATCTTAAAAGCTTTTAAGCAACTGACCCTGAATGGGAAGATCTGCAAAGAGGTCGTTGACTTGTTTTGGAGAATTTGTTGCAATTGCTTCCTCAAGAGTCATATGCCAATGATGATCACATTCGTCGCAAAAAATCATAAAACAATCGCAGTGATGAAAACATAGGAATCCAAAATTTCAGGATTATAGGTCTGGATTCAGCCCGGAATGTTCTTAATTTTCTCACGGAGTCAACCTGATTCCAAAATGGTATGATATTTTGGGCTACGGCCTCTAGGAATAAAGTTGAAAAAGTGTGACACACTGCCATACTGACATTCACATTTATTATAATATATTATACTATATTATATTATATTATATTATATTATATTATATTATATTATATTATTATATTAAGGTGATAAGTTAGCACGGTATTTTGTCTGCCGTAAGGTTTTTAGTTTGAATTCCGCTGAGGTCGACTTTGCCTTTCATCCTTTCGGGGTCGATAAAATTAGTACCTGTTACGTACTAGAGTCGATGTAATCGACATAATCTCTCCCCCCTCCCCAAATTTGAGGCGTTGCGATTTCAGTAGAAATGATTTATCAAAGTTGAAAATGTGTGGCACACTGACATTCACATTTATTATATGAGATATGTTTAAGCAAAGTTGTACATGGTTAAGCAAAGTTGTACATCAACTCCCTGTTTCTCTTACATACGCTCTCTTTCTTTCTCGTTTATTATTACTCCCACTGCCGCCATCAGCACTACTACTTTTAATAAAACATCAACTCTCCCTAAACTTCTTTGTCACTCTTTCTCTCCCTCTCTCTTTTCTTTCTCTATCTGTCCTTGCCACCACCCTCACCATCTCTATGCCTATTATTACTCTCACCCCAGCATGAGTAATAGTAGGAGTGTCACAGAATAGTGAAAGAGGGGGTGTCTAAGTATGACACACTGATACACAGAAATTAGTTTTCGCATTAATTATATTAGATGTTTTGTAGTTTTCAATCCTACGGTTTTAAAGAAGAGGGTTGTTTTTTTTTTTGGTAGAGGCCTACAGTAATATTTATATGACACTCACTATGATAGTGGGCTGGAGTTTTTCTAGAAATCTTAGTAATAGTTCTCTATTATAGAAGTGTAGTATGTGATAATATCAAAATGAGTGAATAACATTCTTGACTGTCTGAGGGTGTAGAATTGATGAACAAATGTTCCAATGTGCTGATATAGAACGTTTGTGGATTATTCTGTTATTTTCTCCTTTCTGATATTACATGTTCTTCTTAATTTGGTATCAATTGGTTTGACAACTCTGATTTTTTAGTATATTTTTTAGTATATTTTGATATTGGGCTGGTGATCCTTCATAATATTTTTTTTTCTTTTAGTGCTGACTACTCTGTCGCCTAAGTTAAGATTTGATGCTAATTTATAAAAATATTTATGTAATTAATTATGTTATTGTTGGTTTGAAAATTCAATAAAACACGTTGTCTGTAGATTATTGTATTATTGTAAGAGTTGAATCCCATTTTGCGTGTTCTTACATTTAAATGTCTCCACACGAGCCCCTTTAAATACCATAATACATTCCAACAGCGGTAACATGAGATCCCGATAGAACAAGGCATTCTCATTTTCTTTTCCTTTCTTTATTTTCAGTCCTCTAGAAATATTTCTCATCTGAACCGGAGATAAGGTTAGATTGACCTCTCGTACACATAAATCTCCTATGTCAAAACAAATGAGCTACAGTAATTCAATACATCTGACACATTCTTCCCCGTACAATAGCTTGTTTTCAGAACACATATAAAGGAAAAGACATTTTCATTTCCTTCCTTTTTAATAGATGCATACAATAACCGCCATCACAAGGCTTCTACTGATAAACAAAGACAGGCGTGCATCCCAAAAGACACACAGGCGCACATGCACATGCTTCTCAGGAGAGAAACCAACACAACACATACGCTCTCAAAGTCATACATACGCACATATACGTTTCAATAAATACAAATACCCATATAATACACACGCACGTGCAAAAACATATCCAATGAAACACACACATATAAGTGTGCTTCAAACCTAAGCGGTTTCAGCGTTCATAAGTCCTCTTGTCTTACCACATCCCGCACCAGAAATATTCCACACAGACACATACACACAAAAACCAACTTTCCATACACAAACATACACTCAGACATAAAATAACATATTTGATAAGTTATTTTGTTACTCTCTGTACGCGTTTTCCCGTGCTTTATCGCTGCAATAATTTTCGATAATATTTCTGCTAAAATACTTTAAAAAAACTGTTGTTAAAACACGTATAGTAAGCGTACGTCAAACTTTTTCTTACACAAATATCTTTCGTCGATAGTTGTCGATTGATCTATTTTCTATGTTTATACCCTACTTCATTCATTTATTTATTTATTTATTTGCTTACTTGTGTTCATCTTCGAATGCTATGCAAGAAATTCCTCAATATGTTCGCAACTCACTTCGTTTCTGAATAAAACCTTTTAAGGTGGTCGACGACGTGGTGTGCAAGTGTTCAAGAAGCGAAGATGAATGTTGAAATTTTAAATACCTACTAAAATTGATGAATAAATAGGTTTTCTGTGTTGCGATTAATAATCAAAAAAGATGTTTGAGTGATCCATTTCTCATGTTTTTTGACAACCAATGAAATCTCGATTATCGAGTGAAATTCAAATAGGCTTTTAGATGTTTTGTGCTTACAGAATCTTCTAAAGCTTCCCTAGTTCCTTCATTCTTTGCTCAGTAATGTGAAACTATGTTCAAGAACATTTAGTTACTAATAAAGTATGCAAATTCTACGTGAGGAATTTTGTCTTCGTTTGCGAACTTATGGCTACATGAATCCATGTGTGTGTGTGTGTGTGTGTGTGTGTGTGTGTGTGTGTGTGTGTGTGTGTGTGTGTGCGTGTGTGCGTGTGTGCGTGTATGTAGATAGATAGATAGATAGATAGATAGATAGAAAAAAAGAAGTCAGGAGATATGAGAAATAAATATATTTATTTAACCACTTGACATCGTCACGATTACGACCGTTTCCCAGCCGTCTTCATGTAGTAATAATTTCAGTGTGAAATAAAATTGTTTTTCTATGTTTGCATTAGCATACATGCTATGTACAATACAATACAATTGCATAATCACCAATCAATACAGACACAGATAACTAGCTCATCAGATCACGAGAAAATCATGATTACACCAATGATTCAACATATATATCCTGACATTATAAATATGTAAATATGTGTGTGTAAAAGTGTACGTATATTTTCATTCATTTCTTTTGGCCAGGAGGATTGTGGTCATGCTGAAGCACCGTATTGAAATTTTTAGTCGAAGAAAACGCCTCCAGTGCTTGTTTTGAAAGTCTTGTTCTTAATCAATCAGTGTCTTTGCCCCAAACGCCAAGTTACGAGGCCGTAAACAAACTCACACCAGTTGTCAAGCAGTAATGTCTGGAGCATTTGTAGGAAACAGCACTGCTTGGAACCGCTCGAATACTCCGGAAGGTACTCGAAAAATAAGAGGTGTTACCTTAGTTCACTGGTAGTGAACAGCTGACACTGTAATACATCTCCAGCGTTAGAAGCTGTGCAAAGGCAATGAAAATAATAATAATAATAATAATAATAATAATAATAATAATAATAATAATAATGATAATGATGATGATGATGATGATGATGATGATGATGATGATGATGATGATGATGATGATGCTGATGATGATGATGATAATAATAATAATAATAATAATAATAATAATAATAATGACATGATATATGCGGCAGCCACTGCAGCCACAAAAGAAGCAGGATACTCACTCAAACC
>NC_068989.1:25128083-25134181 GCF_001194135.2 Octopus bimaculoides | reverse complement strand
AATGGAAATACTTTCAAAATACAAAGACCTGGAAATAGAGATAACTCGAATGTGGAATCTAAAAACAGAAACAATTCCTATCATAGTAGGTGCCTTAGGTATAATAAAAAAAATATTCAGACAAATACATAACAAAAATAGCAGGACTTACAAATATATATAATATACAGAAAATTGCACTACTGGGTACTGCACACATCCTACGCAAAACACTTTCAATACAGTAAACATAAGAGCACCACAGCAAACCACAGCACATACCCAAGGCGCACAGAGCTGCGCTCGGTAGTGAAGTGAAAGCACGTTATAAAAATAAAACTACTGAATAATAATAATAATAATAATAATAATAATGTCTTGATGCAGTACCAGACAGTGGCTCTCATGGCTTCTCATCTTAACTGTTAAGTATTATCATGTACATTGTTTTGTTTTGGTAACAAATATTCTGCTCAATACCATAGATTTGCTTGTCAGTTGTTTGACCTTAGTCAGTTGAGCATGTCTCTTAGTGGCTGATGATATGTGCATCTTTGATCACGAGCAGATGTAGTGGGGTTGCATCATAGCCATGTGCTGAGAGGAAATTCTTTGGGGTTTGAATAATTCACCTCTGGAAACTTTTATGTTTTGTTCAACATTCTTAAACAAACCGTATTCAGGGATCTTTTGAGCAGAATGGGCTACTCAACCTGAAGAAAATTCTAACTGGGTCCCACCTGCAAGATCATGCGATGTTTACCTTGATATGATGTCACAATGTCCCGCATATATGGTTATGATGCATGTGTCTAGTGTACCCTTATCAGACGGCTAGTCATGGTGGGTATATTGGGATTCGTATATTTTACCCCAGTGTCACTTTGATGGCACGCACTGCTTTCTCAATAATAATGATAATAGTCCAGCGCAGGCTAGCTCATTTAAACTTCTAAGAGGAGAAGGGCCTCTTTGAGTCTTTTTAGACAAACCCCTCTAGAGAAAGTGTCTCGATAAAAATACTGGTGGTTGTGACACCGTATCAACACTTTCCTCTGCATGAAAGTTATGAATAATAAAATTAACACAAACAAACGCGTAAATGACGACGGATCTACAAGTGACGTACTTTCGCTCGGCATGTCCCTTGTGCGTGAGCCGCACAGGCCCAGTCGTCATTATACGGCTGCTAATTGACATGCTATATTAGTTTTTGAGCAGACCCACTGATAATGAACCGAGAACCATTAAGAGGATACAGAAAGTCGATGCATAACATATGGATGGAGAAGCAGGTCTGAGACATTACGGAACAGAGACTGTGACCAGGTAAGAGCAATAATGAAAAAAAGACGGCTAACAGTACTAGAACTCGATGGGACTAGGAAGAGGGTGATGATTGAAATCATGGGGAGCAACTCAGATTAGAAACAGAGAATGCTGACGAGGCTGCACTTAATAAGAGTAACTGGGAGAAGTATAATGTCTCAATCCCTTAGTGTAGAGAAGGAATCAATAATGAGGAGAAAGGAATGATTGAAGGCATTACCAATATCATTGAGGAAGACCTGGATATGGAAATAAATGGTTTCGGGAAAGAAGGTAGAAATTTGCTCAGTGAGTGGACCCTTAAGGTGTATAAAATATTAAAAGAAATCAAAACAAATAATATTACCGGAACAAATAGATTGATGAAAGCTTGCATCATCTATATAGGAAATAAAGTAAACCTCGAACCAAATCGTAAATGTGGGAATGACGAAAAACAGCTTTGGTGGAAAAGAACAAAACAATCAATGAACCAACTACGAAAACATGTGAGTGGACCCTTAAGGTGTATAAAATATTAAAAGAAATCAAAACAAATAATATTACCGGAACAAATAGATTGATGAAAGCCTGCATCATCTATATAGGAAATAAAGTAAACCTCGAACCAAATCGTAAATGTGGGAATGACGAAAAACAGCTTTGGTGGAAAAGAATAAAACAATCAATGAACCAACTACGAAAACATATCGACACCTTGGAAAGAAAGAAAATAAGTGAAATCAAGAGAGGGGAGAAATATCAGGAACTAGAACAGATAGATGATAAAGAAAAAGGGGCTAAATATAGTTTTTGAAGAGCTGAAACAAAGATTGTGGGCTAAAGCGACAAAGATCAAGAGGTGTGTCCAAAAGAATTGAACAATATAAAATCAACAGGTTGTTCCAACAAGACCTGAAAAGACTTTATCAACAGCTGGATGGAGAGGTTAATAGCAATGTGAGACCAGATACTGGAGAAAGTAGAAGGTTTTGGAGTGGAAGGAAGCATAACAAAGATGCTAAATGTTTGAGGGAATTAAGGTCGGAAAAATATGAAGTGAATCAGAGCAATATTAGAATGGTAACCGAACAGACAACATATATCCCAAACTAGAAATGCCAAGGACTGGACGCGGTACAAGGATATTGGATGGAAAGTTATCCAGCACTACACAGAAAAATAGACACTCAAATGCATAAAACGATCAACAACGGTGTACAAATGCCAAAGTAGCTGACCACAGGTAAAACAATTGTTTGCCGAAAGGATCCCATCAAAGGCAACGCAGTGGATAATTACCGGCCTATCACCTGTCTTCCCCTGACGTGGAAGCTGATGACTGGAATAATATCTAATTACTTGTATAACTTCCTGGAAATTAATGACAAACTGGCAGTGGAACAGAAGAGTGCAGAAGGGAAGTCGAGGGACAAAAGACGAACTTCTGATAGACAGAATGGTCTTGAGCGACTGCAAGGAAAGACTTACTTATCTGTGAACAATATAGTGAAACCGCGTGGCATATTACCAATCAGCGTACGGCTTAGATGTGGTTTGGTGAGCGCTCCAACACAGTGGATATTGGCAGTGCCTTATTCATACGAACTTTTTAACCAATTAGCGCGTACCTCAGCCGTCACGGCCTGGTTAGCGCAGCAGCACGGCGGGCATTGACAGCGCTTATTCACAGAGACGTTTAAGTCAGAATCATCGATATAGCATTAGGCTGTATTCAGACGTTAAAGAACACTGGATACTGTAAACAGTATTCCTGTCTTGAATTAATTTTATATTATTAAGAAACACAAGACGGTGAGCTGCTAGAATCGTTAGCACGCAGGACAAAATTCTTAGCAGCATTTCGTCCGTCTTTACGTTTCCTGCTAAAATTTCACCGAGGTCGACTTTTGTCTCATCCTTTAGGGTCGATAAAATAAGTACCAGTCAAGCACTTTGCTCGGTATAACAGACTTACCCGCTCCTCCGAACTTGCTGGTTTTGTACCGAAATTTGAAACCAATATTATTGTTAAAATTCTAGCATTTATTATTACTACTACTAACAACACAATCACCATCACTGTTATCTTTGTTATTAATATTTCCCATTAAGAACGAGTTTGAATTTCTTAATGAAATACTTTCTTCTTAAATGCAATGTTATTACCAGTTCGACCATGCTTGAGGCATGTCTGGACTTGGAAACATGCCATTCATTGTGTTTTGTCATGGAGAAAAGTTCTTGCTGTAGACAAATGTTGTGGATACACATAGATCAGTTCGCAGTGCCACCTACCGAGACTGTGTTATGTCAGCATTTCGGAGTAGTTGTCTCCTCTTCAGTCAGACACAAGACAGGTGACTCTGCGAACTGATCAAAGAGTTGCTATTTCAGTCACCGTACAATGACTAAAAGCATTATGGAGCGGTTCACCGTAGAGTAAAATTACGGAGGGGAGCGCTAAGCAGTAAAATTTATAAGTGCAATGTTATTACCAGTTCGGATATGCATGACACACGTTCGGACTCGGAAACAAGCCATTCGTTTTACTTTGTCATGGAGAGAATATTTTGCTGATGACAAATGGTGAGGAATCGCCTAGATCATCTGCCCGGTGCCTGTGACCGAAGAGAAGACAACTACTCCGAAATACTGACATGTTACAGTCTAGGTAGGTGGTGTTTCGAACTGATCTTTGTGTATCCACACCCTTTTTCAAGAGTGAGCAATTTTCTCCATGGCAAAACACAGAGAATGGCTTGTTTCTGAGTCCGAACGTGCCGGAAGCATATTCGAACTGGTAATTGTTGTGTATTGGACACCTCATGAATAGATAACAAATGCTATACATTTGTTTAAATAATTTGAAAATGCCAGTCATATGGCATGCATGAATTTAATGTGAACTTCTCCGTTTACATATATATATATATATATATATATATATATATATATTGCGATTAAATTAAACGGGGACACAATTGATTTCATCCTTTTGTTGGTAATTTATTGTACGTACTATTTGTTACGTTTAACTGGTGTTAAATAGTTGTTTTTGTGTTGTCTTGTCAAAACACCTCGTTTTGCTCCATTGCAGCAATATTGTTGACGTTTACCCCTTGCTTGAAGCGGCAAACGCCGTAAATTCTGTCATCGTGGAATATGAAAATTTAAACACTTCAGACTTGACGTCGTCTGAAGAGGAGTTACTAGCATCGTTAAATTATATTGACAAGAAAATAGAAGGAAAAAAGACTTTGCAGATGTGGCCAAAGGCCACAGTGAAGAGTTAAATATCTAGAGACGGGATCTAGAAAAATAAAAGGAAATGTTACGAGGGGGGACACGATGTTAAGGTGGCCCCTCCCAACGAGATTATAAAGTAAACCAAAGAAAGGACAACAGTATACAGAACTTATAGTCCTAAAATGAAGGAAAAAGAGACGGCATTAATACAAGATGAACCCATCTGGCAAGATATTATTTACCTTGCCAGAGGGAGGAAATTCATGTCAGTGGAGGTGCGGGTTCTTATCTAAGCAAAAGCCAGGCAGCATTCAGTAACCTCCCTGAGGACGGACGAGATGGTATTTCTACCCATTTAGCTTGGAAGATGTGCTTGCAGGGTAAGGGTAGAAGATAGCCCTCCGGAGGTGGGTGTGGCCTAGCTGGTGGCAGCAATGCTGCTAGGTCTCGAGGAAAAAATTGTTAGAATTGTATTGTTGAACTGTTGTTGTAGTGCTTTCCAAATACTCTGTTTTCTGCTTACGGCAGATTTTTTTAACGCTGCCCTCTTGTTTGAAGGGGGAAATTATTATTTTTATTATAATTTTTGTTGTGAAAACGGACAAGTCTCCTGTTAAAGACAAGTCCACCATGGAACCAAGTACGAGTCGAGGTACGAAGAAAGCTTTAACCAACTACGGGAAAAAAGGAAACTGTGAAAGCAGTATTGAATTATTTAATATGCCAACAGGCGACGAGTTATTCAAAGAGAAAAAAACAACTTTGCAGTTGCCGCTGCTTTTTCCACAACAGTTTAAATAGCGACCACGTTACCCCTCCCAGAGAGACAACACACTAATCACGTGGTCTACAGGGTTGTAACCTGCTCAATGCTGAAAGAATTACAGCGCTGAGTCATTTCTGCCGACGATGGAAGGAGTACAAATTTCTGTCAAATTAATACCTAATGCCTTTGATAAATTCTGTGCTGCCTGAAGCGTTCATATTACTCTCAAGTAAGATGTAGCAAAGGAAATAGATGCATTGGAAGCCAATGATGTAATTAAAAAATTGCAATCCGGGTGGCATAGTCAACACTTCTCCAGCCGTGTGGGTTAGAAAGTAAAATGGATGCCTGTGTGTTACATTTATATCAGTACTTAGCGCTACCATTCCTTCTTTTCACTAACTCTTCTCTCAATTTCGCTTGAGTTGTAAAATCATCAACCTTTTCTAACCATCTATTTCTAAATGATTACTTAATGATATATGTCCATATTTTGCTCTCGGTGTGCTTCTGAGCGTTCCGATAATAAGTTTCCTTTCTGGCTAATATGTATCTCTTTATAATTCGGATATTCCATGCAGTAGATTAGAATTCTGCATTTACATTTCATTTTTGTACTTGTAAATATTCTTCCGGGTTATGTATTCATATATTCACCGATATGCATGAATTAACATGTTCTGCGTTGATTGGATTGTCATAGCATTTAGGTACTATGAATGTTTTATCATTGTTACTTTATCGTCGTTGTATGTATGTGTGTGTGTGGACATATGTTTATGCATATATACATATA
>NC_068989.1:25127604-25128048 GCF_001194135.2 Octopus bimaculoides | reverse complement strand
AAAACGGCTTCAACATTTACTTCCATACTTGTGATGCATGAATAATTTGACCTCGGATAAATCTTAGGCTCTTCATTTGAATTGTTTTATTAAGATAAATAATATTGCTTTATATTTAAGCTTCACTTCTTTAAAAAGGTTCCTCAATGTCAACTTCCGGTAACCATAGTTTTCTCTTCACTTTAACTTCAATCGATACTGTTCGCACTAAAAGTTTAATCACATTTACTGATGTAAGTAATTTCATAATTTACTAACAGAAGTACGGTTTTCTGTTTCCCTGTTGCTGAGAGTTTTTTTTTTCTGGTACCTTCGATACTGGCTCTTTGGTTCACTGAGTGACAAATTTCGCTTCAACCTCACTTTCACTTCAATCGTTACTGTTCTCAATAAAAGTTTACGTTTTCAATCGCTAACAAGTTCACATTTACTGATGTAAGTAAT
>NC_068989.1:25117894-25120539 GCF_001194135.2 Octopus bimaculoides | reverse complement strand
ATAACAAAAGGATATATTAGTATGACGCTCGGGAATACGGAAAGTCTTTGACGTTTCGAGCTACGCTCTTCAACAGAAAGAATACGGAGACAAGGAGAAAAACACGGAGAAAAAAAATTGAATAGTGTTCAGTCAACGGTCAATCATAATAATGGCCGATCATAACAATGGCTGACCGGAAGTTAGAAATTCTTTTTTCAGGAGAGCTAAGAAAGGGGGAGATAACAAACGGTGATCGGGAACGAGGGGCTGTGTGTGGGAGGTAGAATGCTGGTGATCTTGACGTATGTAGTGTGAAAATGGGGAAGGGAGGAAGGGAGAAAGTAGTTGGTCAGTTGTAGTGTGTGCGTGGTGTGATGCGAGGGTATATATACATACATAATTTGTATGTACTTAAATATACATATATGTGTGTCTGTGTGTGTATGCATGCATGTATCTATGTATGTATATATGTACGTGTGTATGTATGTATGTGTATATATGTTTTCGGAACATTTAAGACAGGAAAGCAATGAAAAATTTCTACCTTAATCTCTCGAATTTAAGATATATTAGATTAGATATTCACTATTATATATCTAGAAACAAACGTTACATTTATTGTGTTTTAATATAAGTATTATTAATGGCATCTCTTTTACTTGGACCCATATATCGAAAATACTATCACAATTTTTCTTTTTTTTCTTTTTTTTCTACATATATTCATTTTCAATTTTACCGAATCTAAATGATATGATTTAATAAGAACTGTTTTTTATCTATTCTTTTCCCTTTTCTTACGTGAGTGAGTCTGTGTATCTCATCCATGTTTTATATATGGTAATAATGAGATAACAAAAAACCATTAAGAAATATTTTCCGACCAATACTTCTTTTTTAGTATCAGCTATTTCTTGCCTTCTTTCTGTTTCCCCTACTACTATTTATCGGTATAACAATATGTTTAACTACCTATTCATTTTTCAGCTATTGAGATTTTTTTTCCGTCTGATTTTGCAGATGGTTGAAGATTCAAAAATTGTAGAGGAAATGCTGTGTAATGACAACTTAAAGTTATTGAAAACTATATTTGCATAAAGGACAGTAAAATATTATTGATCAATAATTAAATTCAACCAAACAAAAGTAACACCCACAACTCAGGATATAAAGAAACTGAAATGGGTTGACGCACTTTCCAACTATTCAAGACTGAAAATAATGATTGCAGTGGTAAGGGTAATAGTTTGATGCAGACAGGGAGGAAACGTCTGGGCATATTTCTGCATTACTGGACCTCCTTAGCGATACATAGCTATCAATGTATATTTCAACTCCAAAGAGAGAAAGAAATATATGATTATAAGCAGTTTCTATATGTGATTATATAAATATGTAAAATAAATCTTCAAGGGAATAATGGAAATGTTGTAATCCGTATAGAAAATACATATTAAAGTAAGCGCCAACACTAAATGTTGTAAATCATACCAGAAGTACTGCTATAACATGAAGCACAAAGTAATATCTTAAATTCAGAAAAAAGTGGGAAATATTCTAGCTCAATTGAAGATTGTAGATGAATAAATGTGTATTGAAATGCACAAAATCGGACGAATATATATTCTAGAGTCATTGCTTGATACAACAATTTCATACGTCGCTGAATTGGTGTAGCCATGAACTACTTAACTTTAGTAGACATCTCATAAAATTACATAGTGATATATTCTTACATATTAAAGTAATTACCAAACTTACTATGATAAATTCTTTATATCTATTTAAATTTCGTTGTAAGCCTTGTGAAATATATATATATAATGTGTGTGTGTGTGTGTGTGTGTGTGTGTGTGTGTGTGTGTGTGTGTGTGTGTGTGTGTGTGTGTGTGTGCGCGTGCCTGTTTGTGTGTGTGTGTGTGTGTATGTGTGGTATAAGTTAGAACAAACAGTAAAAGGTTATCATTATAGTACTCGGAGCTTCGAATGCCGGAGCGAACAGCTACAATACATTCTCTTCGGCTATTAATGGCAACAGATACTACGAAAAACTGTTAAATGTTAGGAAAGTATACATGCAAATTTAATGTCATCATTATCTCAAGATGAATCTACCATGAGTCACAGGAGGAGATTTTGGGTACAGTAAAGAGTGTACAAAGAGGATACTTCACTAGCCGAGAGTCGGCGGGAACGAGAAAAGGGTGAAAATTTGATTTGATTTGCCGGAAGTGTTTGGAGCCTTTAGAAAAGCGGATAAAATTTTCGATGAAAATTGGGCAAAATCTCACAGCTTCCGAAGACACGTCCTTCCGCTTGAAACCAATAATAATAATAATAATAATAATAATAAAGACACCGGGGAAGTTTAACAGAGAAGACACCGGGGAAGTTTAACAGAGAAGACACCGCGGAAGTTTAACAGAAGACACCGGGGAAGTTTAACATGTGAGTACGATAAATCACTGCTCCGAAACTTATCCAAAAACATCGGAAATAAAGACATCGCATGGAGCCAAAAAATAGCTGACAAAGGGTTGGACTATACCCGAGTAAGTAATACTCATTGAAATTTATTCCTATTTTTCCAAATATAATGATGTATTTTAACTTGATACCTCCACTACCCGAACAGCGATCGTAAACACACGTGTTACATC
>NC_068989.1:25115087-25117714 GCF_001194135.2 Octopus bimaculoides | reverse complement strand
TGAGGAACACATTTGGATCCTACACGCCTATTTCACAGCAGTGCTCTACCCAAAAAACGAAAACGCAACAACACATACATATAAAATATGGAAGAAAAATAATGTAAATATAGACAAATACATAACAAAAACACCAGGACTTACAAATATATATAACATACAGAAAATTGCACTACTGGGTACTGCACACATTCTACGCAAAACACTTTCAATACAGTAAACATAAGAGCACCACAGCAAACCACAGCACGTACCCAAGGCGCACAGAGCTGCGCTCGGTAGTGAAGTGAAAGCACGTTATAAAAATAAAACTACTGAACAATAATAATAATAAAAATAGACAATTGCCTACAGAGTAGTGCAGTCTCGGAGTGGATTGTAGAGGGAAAGACAACATTGTTGGAGAAAGATTGGTCAACGGGTAATGAGATTGGCAATTGCCGATCCATTGCTTGTCTTAACTTTCCATGGAAAGTGTTAAGAGACATCCACGCTGAGTAAATGTATACGTTCCTTGCTGAAAAGAATCTACTGCCAGTAGAAAAGAAAGGATGCCGAAAATGATCCAAGGGTACCAAGGACCACCTTGTGATAGACAACGTTGTAATGAAGAACAGCAAACGGTACCAAAAAAAAAACTTGTGCATGGCGTCGATAGACTTTAATAAGACTTACGACATGTTGCCGCATTCGTGGATTTTGGAAACACTCGACATGTGTAGAATAGCTGAGAACGAACGCATGTGAACTGATTAAGGACATCATGCTTAGTTGGAAAACATGTCTTTTCTGCAACAACTAGCAGTTAGCTAAGGTAACAATCAAAAGAGGTATTTTTCAGGGAGATTCTTGTCCACCGTTGTTATTTGTTATAGACTTGATCCCACTTTCTATGGTCCTACGTAAAGTCAACGCGCACTATGAGCTGAGAAAGAATGGACCTCGTCTCAACCACCTTCTCTTAATAGATGATTTTAAACTGTTCGCAAAATTAGAGTCTGAAGTGGAGAGGCTGGTTGAGACTGTGCAAATGTGCAGCAAAGATATAGGGATGGAAGTTCGGTATTTCGAAGTGTGCGGTGCTCACTTTGAAACAGGAGAAAAGACCAGATTGTAGGGGCATAGAATTCCCAAAAGAGGAGAGAATACAACACCCGGATGATGATGGGTACAAGTACCTTGGGATCCTGGAGCTGGAGAATATCTTGCACAGCGAAATAAAAGACAAATTCAAACGCCTCAAACTCCTCTTGAAATCAAAACTCAACTCAAGGAACTTTGCAACTGCCATCAATATATGTGTTATTGTTGTAGTCAGCTATTGTGCACCCATCCTGAAACGGACTCAAGCGGAATTTAACCAACTCGATCGTACTACCCGAAAGGCAATGGCAATGCA
The DNA here is from genome assembly GCF_001194135.2 of Octopus bimaculoides. NCBI lineage: Eukaryota > Metazoa > Mollusca > Cephalopoda > Octopoda > Octopodidae > Octopus > Octopus bimaculoides. The sequence continues at coordinate 25,116,315 of NC_068989.1, read as the reverse complement.
TGGTGTCCCCCACCTTAGACGAATGTACACAGGCTCTACATGAAGAGGTGTAAAGGTGAACGTGGGCTGATTAGCGTACGGCAGTGCATTATCAGTGAAAGAAGAAACATAGCAGAATATTTGGTAAACAGAAAACAAGACCTGCTACAGTATACTGGTAATGCAGAAGGATTTACAGAAAATGAATTCCGATCATGAACAGGTAAGGAGAGAGAAAAAAACTATACTCCGCATAGAATTACATGGTCAGTTCTACCTTGAAACTAACAAAATTAAAGACCAAGAACCATCATGGAGGTGGTTCAGCAAGCGTGACCTACAAAAGAATACTGAAAGCTTAATCATCGCTGCCCAGGATCAGGCATTGAATAGCAACTCAGTGAAAAGGGATATATACCATGCAAGTGCAACGAACCTCTGCAGAATGTGTGAGAACAGAGTCGAAAGCGTAACTTACATTGTTAGTGCTCCTGAAAGTCTTGCGCAGAAGGAGTACAAGCGCAGACACGGCAATTTACCCAAAATCTCGACTGGGTACTATGCGGAATGTATGGATACGAGGTAACGGGTGTTTGCTACCAACATACATGGGAAAAGGTAATGGACAAAGGAGAAGGCAAAAATCCTCTGGGAATTTGACTTCCAGACAGACCAGGTATTAGAGCATCGAAAGACGGACATAGTAACCTTTAGGAGGAACAAACTGGAGTGCCTAATAATCGATGTGGCAGTGCAGGAGATGAACATATTATCAACATATCATCATGAAAGAAAAAGAAAAGTTTGATAAATATGGAAACCTCAGAACTGAGATCGCTAAGATGTGTTAGCTAGGAGAGTCAAACATAAAGATTATCCCTGTTGTCATCCGAGCATTGGATTCAATACCACCCAACCTGAAAAAAAAATTTTAGAAATACCTTACAATCTAAGTGTATTGCAAAAATCGGCATTACTTGGAACAGTACAAAGCCTCACTAGACACATCTCCAATCAACAACATCAGGATATAGGCGCAGGAGTGGCTGTGTGGTAAGTAGTGTGCTTACCAACCACATGGTTCCGGGTTCAGTCCCACTGCGTGGCTCCTAGGGCAAGTGTCTTCTATTGTAGCCTCGGACCGACCAAAGCCTTGTGAGTGGATTTGGTAGACGGAAACTGAAAGAAGCCCGTCGTATGTATGTATGTATGTATATATATATATATATATATATATATATATATATAT